>NC_056739.1:1891043349-1891103349 GCF_019279795.1 Protopterus annectens | reverse complement strand
GCATTCTGCATTTTAAAAAGCTTTTACTATGCTATTAAAGCAATACTGAATTTTAAATTTTAAGGAAAATTAACATACAGTTATGAAACTGGGAGAAAAATCACATTTCAGAATGACTTGTTAGAATAGTAGCTTACGTACAGTGTTTTCAACTTCTCAAACTTCATAAGCCCATGCCAGATGAAATCACAAAATTTTGTGTTTACAACAAACACAGCATTTTTAAAAGTAAAAGCAAAATGTATTAATGTTAAATATTGTCATGTACAGATATTTTCCTAATTTTCATATTTTCATGGAACTTCTACACCAGGTATTTTTCAGTAGAAGTCCAAACAAGAAATAAAGCATAATGCTACACTTTAAAATAACTAAATCGAAAATGTTTAATTTTTACAAACATATTTTCAATGTGTAATTGCAAGTTGTTTCATTACTGTGGTGGTGGTGCTGCGGTAGCATTGTTGCCTCACAGTATGACGTTGTCCTGTTCGATTCTCAACTAGAGCGTCTTCTGTGTGGAGACATGCGTGAGTGGGCATACCTTCATTGAAGGTTGTGCATCAAGGCTGGCAACTCGCCATGTAAAAATCTACTGCCAATCATTAGCAGACCGGAGTTCCACTGTGGTGACTCCTAACCGGGAAAAGCCGAAAGACACAACAATTGCAAGTTGTTTCATTGCCACATTTAGTATGATATCTATCTGATTTTTGTGATTCTTCACATTTATGGGCTATCTGTCATCATTAGTTACATGCTTGACAGGTGTAAAGGTGCCATAGGTTTTACCCATATGGCAGTATTAAACTACAAGTTATTGGTGCTTGAACTAAAGTAAAAGATTTTTTTATACGAGCAGATAAAATCTCTGTCGCCTTTAGAACAGACCCTTCACAATGAGTGTACTATTATATGTTCTGTTCTGGTCTTCTCTCAGTGCTTTAAGCTTTAGGGCCTCATAGTCTGCACGTTGCAGAGATAAGATTTAGATTTCTTCTTTAGAACTGTATTCATAACTCCCTGTCAATCAGAACGTGTTATAACGTCAATAATTATACTCCTCAGATAATAACTGTGTTGACACCCCAGCACTAAATAAGACTAGGACATTTGTTTAAAGTTAGGCAAACTTCAGTTTGTTTTAATCTTTCAAGGAAAGGAACAGTTTCATCTAACCATCTCATATTCATGTTTAACTTCAGAAAAGTTTGTGAAACAGCTTGTTCTAAACAGATTTTTATTTGCATAGATAAGTACTGATCATGACTAGAAAATGTAAATACTTTTGTACCATTTTTCCCTTAGATAGAGACATAGCCTCACACTTTTAATATTATAAAAACAAAGCCATACTTATAAATTTAAGAAAGTGTGGCATATTCAAGGTATGCAAGGTTATGAGGAGGTTGTCTCAAGAAAGTGTAGCACAAGTGATTCATTGCAGTAAGTTTAAACAGAATGATCTTCCTCTCACTAGTTGAGACTGCACTAGATTACATATCGTAAAATCTGATTATGATTTAAGTTATAATAACAACCTGGAAACCACAGGTGGCTTTTCACTGGAAATGTTACGTGCACAGTTTTGGTGGTGCTAAGTTACACATTATCTGCGTATATTGTTCCAACAATTTCCATTCTTCTATATGACTTCCTCCTACTCTTTTCTAAAAATTCATTTCCAATTCCTTTATCTCTGTTACAACTTTCAATACTTCAATCATAGTCAGTTTAGGCTTTGATTTCCATTTTCTAGTAATTGCTTTTTTGGTAGCTACCAGAATTAAACTTAACAAGGCCTTACTGTATCTATGCAATTCAGATCCTGTATTCTAACTCAAAAAACAATTTCCTTAGTTATAGCCATTTGCACACCCAATATTTCTGACATAGTACTCTGTAGAGAATTGTTAAAGTCTGATAACTCATTGCACCCTGAAAACCTATGTTCTCACTACATCTTTATTCCCCATCACAACTCCAACATTTGGAATCTTCATGTGAAAAAATCCTTTGGAGTCTGTTTGGGATATAAAAATGGCCATGCAAACACTTGCAAACAAAAATCCTAAATCTTATAGATTTGGTTGCATATTCGGGATTTATACATGTCCTCCCATTAATTCCTTGTGAATTACATATCCAGTCTGTCTTTCCAATCTTTTTAACATCCTCTTCTTGAACATGGCACATGCTGTACTATTAAGGTTATCAAATTAGGCAAAATTATGGCAAACACTATGCTGCTTCCATCTTTTTAAGATGATTTTTCCTTGAGGATGTGCTTAAAAACAGTATACAGGATAACAGGTCATGGTAGAATACATTCTAAGTAAAGTGAACCTGTAGGAGAACTTCCACAGAAGGGATTAGTTTTGTTCATCTCTGAAAACTCAAACTTGAAATTTTTAAGATGTAAGAACCTAATTTCTTATAATTCTCATAGGAAATGATTTCTGTCTTTACTGCACCATTGTGACCTCTAAATGCTGTATGAGATATCATTCCAGTTGGTCTTAATAGAAAGGAAAATGTCTTTATTATTACAAAAGGAAATTCCATTCTCCTATTATATCACTTCCTCTAATGCAAACAAAATTTACTAAAACAGCAGAAAACATTTTCTATCCTTGTCTCTCTCTGGTCTCCTTTTAAGGAAACATTTAAAAAGACTTGACATTGTTGCACTTGCCGTATGTCTTTAATAGCTGGCATGACTGTTGTTTTGTTCTTTACATGCTCAGTGTCCACTATATTTTGTCAAGATGCAATTGAATGAAGGTCAAAATGTATGAAAAAAAACATTCAAACCTCAAACCCAATAAAACATTTGAAAAAAAAGCAATGTTATTATGGGCAAGACCCCATACACGCCTCTAATGGGAAGCTTCATCCTCATACCCACCCTTATAAAATTCATGGAGAAAAAAGAAGACAACACACAATCAGTTACTGTGAATGAAAATCCTACCAGCAATAATACTCTATGGAAAACAATATTAAAAGAGTTCACTATCAGCAAATATAAACTAATGATTTGAAACCTCATCCAGCTGTAACTTCGTGATTAATGGGGCACTCCACATCTCACCATCTCATCTGCCCATTTCCTGAACTCACTCTTCCTTGCATTTTATGTTCCTCCTCGAGAACTTCCCATGAAATTTTTATTTACCTTATTTTTTTTTTATTGTTTAATTTGTACAATTGACTAATGGTAAGCTCTACTGAGAAAATACCGCATAAAAAAGGGAAACTGTGTAGAAATGCTTACCTATATTACTAGATGATAAAATACATACAGATCAGTGTGACAAAAGTGCATATCTCACTTTCCATGACTTATGGTAAATATTGGCTTATGGGTTAATAAATAGCATTGCTGCTTCTCAGCACTTGTTTCTTCATTTGGTTGTTAGCTGGGAGTGCTTTTTATGTAAATGTTATATTTATTTCATATATCAAAATGTTTTACTGGGTACTCTAGTGTGTGTTAGTGTGGTGTTTCACTCTAAATATACCATATAAATACATAAACTTGTAAGCATCATGTAATGTTTTTTTTTTCTCCTTTTCACCAAAAAAAAAAAAAATGTTTCCCATACCATTGCTTTTATGGCCCTACATGTTGTAAGAATTTGACTTTATTTTTACCTTTCTTGAAGAAAAATAAGATAAAATAACAGCAGGAAGGTGTTTAACTCTTTTTACATTTTTTAAAGAATGGAAAGATAAAATAACAATAAGAAACAAGTCCAGTAATTGCTGTAATCCCAAAAAAAATGATGTTAATTTGCCATTTATTCTTCAAAGGGCACAGGGTCCTTCAGAAACTGTAGATAATTCTATTACAATTTCAATCAATAGAATTAAATGAGTTTAGTGAGAGTCATGATTCATTAAAAAGAAAGGCGCAAACTGGGTTTTGGTGTAAGAAATTATGAAACAATGGACACTCTGTTAAAAGAAACCAACAAACATGCCCTGATCAAAATTTCTTGATGTGTGCAGTGCAAAAAAAATTCCTAGTTCAGAGTAAAAAACAAAAAAGATAAAATAGATTTGTGCAAGAAACAAAGTAAATATAAAGGCAAATTTGAAAATCAAGAATGTGCTGTGAAACTAATAAATGAAACAATGGTTTCTGCAATTTAAATGCAAGTCCAGGATTCTAGATGCGGCTATAGGCATAGAAGGAATCTTAGTATGAAAATGCTCAAGAAAATAATTACAGATTTATCAGTACTTACATACTGGGGATATTCTGAAGAACACACAGTATGTCCTCTCAGCAGTAAATAGCATGGCAAATTTAGCATGACATGGCCTGAGAGTGTTTAGGTATGCATGAGTTCTAGCACAGTGTGATCATGTTATGCATGGTGTTATATAGGAAAACTTCTCAGCTGCAATATCAACCATAACTGTACTGTGCGCTGTTATGTGATCCAAGAAGAAACATCAAGCAGATGATATGAGTGATATCATGCACATGCAAATGTATATCAACGCACTCCATAGCTGCCACATGGACACTATGGCAGCCCATACATGGGTATCACAACAAAGTGCCTAGTTATTTTATTTTATAAATGTGGTGACATCAACCAAGGAAGACAGAATGATAGCAGAAAGGTAATAAATGTATGGTGAAGAAAGCTATACCTTTTGTGCATATTGATGCCATTTTTAAGAACAGAATTAAGAGAATGTAAAGACTGGAAAGTGTTGGCAGGATGGATTATGCGAAAGGTAAGTGAATCAAACAAGCAAACATCTAATGCACAAAAAGACTGACAGGTGTGATAGTGACATATTCAGGGCTACACAAATGGAGTTGTGTAATAACAGAGAACAGTAAACCGGTGGTGGGGAAGACTGAACATCATGCAGGGAATGCAGAGTGCCATAAAATAATGGAAGTCATAATGATTGGGGATAAGGAGGGATGATGAGACAGTCCCAGTGTAGAGGCCACATGGATGTCTTTCACTTTTTTGGTTGACATCATGTGTAAATACAGCCTATGGTGGCCTGATAGAAAGAGGTCTCTGGTTATATGACATTGTCAATTCCACAAGGAGATATGTCAGATACCAGTGTAGGCATCTTTCCATAGGTGAACCTCAGGTCTTACCAGCTTACCAGGCACTAGTTTTGTAAAAGTGGCCCTAATGGTTCTCCAGCATGTGCTCTATATTTTCCCCTGTGCAGAAGGTGAAAGACAATTTTATACTGCCTGCTGCACACTAAAGAAACTCTGTCCTGTCACATTCAATGCCTACTGAGGTCATGCCCACTTGTTAGGTGACATCCAGGAGAAACAGTATCCTGTAGCTCATGATCATATGCATGGGTACCACATGAGAGCACATCAATGGGCAGCAGGGCAGCAATGGGCACATTAATAGCAACATGATGTTTATGGTCATACCGTGATACAAAGTGACAGTAATATGGCCATGTTTCATAGTGGCCATGTACTTTTACACATGATGCATTTCTCTCAGCCTTGGAATGGGCAGAAATGAGCATTATAACTTAGACTATGGTTAATAAAGTATCACATTATAGACACAACGTTAACATCACCTTTCAGAATCACCTTATTAGTATAATTACTACACTGCAAAGCCCAACATAACAAATAAAAAGGCATACTGGATAAGGTGTGTACCTCACAGTTACAAGGCACATGATTTGATTCTTAGGAAGCATGACAAGGTTTACAAAGGCCCACTGGAGTCATTAGCCTAGCAACTACCTATTTGCATTTGAGTATAACACAATCACTATATTTTAGGAGACTACATCATGGTGAAATTGAGTGCAGAAATTGACTGTTGTCATGCCAACAAGTGGGACTAAATCAGTAGAAGCTGAAAATTGAGATAGAATGGAAATATTGCAACAGGTTAATGGCTTCAGATATCTGGGAGAGGCAGTTGAGCAGAAAGTCTGAATGAGACGGTCAAAGCTAGAATTTGAGGTGCTGCAGCCAAATGACGCAGGGTTTTATGTGTACAGTGTGACAGAAAAATGCCAAAGAAGGTGAAAAGCAACTTGTATGAAACAATGATATGCTCAGTACTTCTGTATGATACAAAAACTTGGACAGTAAAGGCAGTGTAGTTGGGAGAGATAGAAGTGATGGAAATGAAATGCCAGAGATGGCTTGTAGGGTGCACGCAGTCATACAAATGAAAAAATTATGACATCAGACCAGATCTAAAGTAGCTCCAATTGCAGGGAAGGTCAAAGAGAACAGATTACAATAGTTCAGGCACATAGCTGACTTATGTACACAAAGTAACATGTCTCATGATTATGAGGAAATTCATTTTACTTTTAATACTTTTAAGTGTGATGTATGTTTACATGGAGAATAATAATTATTTGTACTGCTAGTAGTGTTTTAATGTAAGTAAAAACTCCGCTGACATATGGTGCTACAAACCTTAACTAGATCATCATTTATTAACGCATCATCTTTTTTTGAATGGCCTTCTCCTCTTACTTCTGCAGAGACTCAGAGACTGGGTTTTTATTATCCTGTTCTTTTCCTTCTGATGTGCATTTGCTGTAAATTTGCCACTAATTTTACTTTTCTACTGTACCCGCAGTAGTGGTGCTGTAGTAGTGTTGTCACCTCACAGCAAGACATTGTCCCGTTCGATTCTCAGCTAGAGCGTCTTCTGTGTGGAGGCATATGTGAATGGGCATACCTTCATTGAAGGTTGTGCATCAGGGCTGGTAACTCGGCATGTAAAAATCCACTACCAAACATTAGCGGACCGGAGTTCTGCTGTGGCGACCCCTAACCGGGATAAGCCGAAAGACACAACAACAACAACAACTTTATATCTTATGGGACTGGTAACTTCTCTTCAATTGCAAATTGTGATTTTGGGGATGTTTTCACAATCCTACTAAATACAATAAATCCATTATCCTACCCAAGGCCTGATCCATCATAACGTGACATAGGCAGCTTCCCAGGGCTCTGTGTTGTCGGGGTGCCTGGCTATACAACATTAATTACAAAAAAAAAAAAAAAAGATTTCATACAACATTAGAAGAACTCTACTGCTGCATCCAGTACCAAAACACTACTGCTTTCAACTACTTTGTTTCTTAAGATTTCCTTCTTTCATCTTAGCTTGCACAACAGTTCCAGCTTTTTTCTTTGGTAGATGCTTTGAGCCAATGAGCTGGCACACAGATCGAATAAGGTACTTTCTTGGAACTGGTACGATGTTAAATATCACAACTGAACAGGTGCTCATAATAACAAGAAATATTTTTGTGCAGTAAACAAGGAGTGTGAGATAGAATTCCTTCTTTTTTTGTAGCATTATAAAGAAAGAACATGGGACCAGAAGGCAGTGTGTGTGCTTGTATTAATAGGCGGTTGAATTTCTTTTTTTACATGCAGCATAAGGAATGGCAATGGGCAAGGATGCGTGCACGCGCGTGTGTGTGTGTGTGTGTGTGTGTGTGTGTGTGTGTGTGTGTGTGTGTGTGTGTGTGTGTGTGTGTGTGTGTGTGTGTTTGTAATACTCCACTTAATGGGTGCTGTCTAGTTAAGTCACACCAACTCAAACCCTGTACCCCAGATACAGGAGACAAGAGCTTTAATCATCCACACCAACTACCAGGTCTCCATTAACATTTGTTTTCTTTCATTTGTAAATTACTGAGTATTATAGACACTCAATGTCAGTAGTTAATGTTTCCCAACATACATGTTGATGCAAAATCTGTTTTCTGTTAACTTTTTAAGTGATTTAGAAAAGTCTGCTTTTACTTGTCTCCAGTTTTGCAGAACTTCTCTGATCTTGCCTAATATTTTTGCCCTGCCCTTAGCAAGTCACTTAACGAGACCGTTCTTTAAGATAATTGAAAATTCATGCTAGGCTCCCCAATGGTCCACTGACTGAAAGCCTACAGTAGTTATGGTGTAAAGGGAGGAAATTGATCAATTGAGCATCGTCAGAAAAACTGTATTCTTTGGATGTTATACTTAGTTTCCTTGATGTTGACAGTGTGCTTATCATTTAGCTATTAGTTTAATGCTAATATTTTAATAATGAATATATTTTTAGCGTGTTTTTCTTGCATGCAAACAGGTGTGAAATGCACTTTGTCTGAACTGCAACAGTTTGTCTAGCAATTAATACAGATGCGTGAAGCTATGAGATTTTAAAGAGTTTTTTTTTTTCTGTAGCACATGGTTTGATTCCCTCGGCCTTCATTTGTCCTATACGTAGCTCATCCAAGTAAATTTACCAGACAGTATTTCTGTGCTGCTCCTGAAAATTGACACGTGTCTAGTGGGCTATCCCTGGGTGGTCACAGACAGATTATGCATTTGTCTTTTGAATTCCTGCACCCTTCACATAGAGGCTAATTATTACCTCGTTATATGCTATTTGTGTATGCATCCCAGCATGTATCTTTTATTTTAATGGGTTTCTAGATGCATTTTCACTAAATGTTAGTTTCAAAGAATGAGATGATGTTTGTTTCTCATGCTAAGTCTGTTCTCAATGTGACATTGTTTTGCTTTGAATGGAAGATGTCTGTCAGTTTTTCTTTTCTGTAAATTTTGAAATAAAAGTTTTATAGAAAATTTAAATCACCATGATAATTAGAAAAAGAAAATAGTGTGTACATGGACAGTTTTGAACAGTGTTAGTGGTAACTAAGGGGAGACAACTGAATAATGTGATACTGATATAGCTGAAGGGGCCTGATTCATTACCTTGCATAGGGCTTCATTTTCCACAATCCAACTCTTTTCACTCTGAAGATATATGCTGCGACAATGCAACATTATTAGCCATTAACCATTCAGGTAAGTCAGACCTGCACTTATGGACATCAGAATGATAAGCCCACCCACCCCCCAAAAAACAATATTGTATATGCAGTAATATTTCTGATGTGTGCATGACTTGTGGACTGTTGAACAAAAGCTGCCATGGCATTTATATCTGTAATTGCTTTGGTTTATTTCTTGCACTAAATAATAAAAGCCTGAATTGGGTAGTATAGACTAAACATGTTGCATTTTAGTAATATGTTTTTTTAAAGTACCTTCTTTACAGTCTCCATCAAGTTCAAAGGGGTTGACGTTTGCCAGTCCATATAGCCTGCATTATTTGGAGTGATGATTAGAAGAGTCTGCTATCAGAATCTATTATGTTGTCATTGGTTCATATTGCCATTATACAGTTCTCTCTACAGGATTGGATAGTAAAGGATTTCTACATTTAGTTAAAAGCTGTTACTCAGGCAGGTAGCACAGTGGTATAAAGCTCCAATTTGTTAATGGGCTGGCAAGGGTGCAAGATTTGAATCTTGCTACCTTCATTTATCAACTTTATGATGCAGAGCAAGTTACTTAACCACGCAGTGCTTTGGAGCAATTGGGAATTTGGGCTAAGCCCCTTATGGTCCCTAGGGCTACATGTCTAGTAACTGTGAACCTTTTGCCATTGCTTGCTGGCCATACCATATTTAGGAAATGTTATGGCAATATCAGTAGCACATCATTTGAGGTCTTGTAGGACATCCCATTATCACCCTGTAGAAGTCTATATACAGTGGAAAAGATAGTTACAGCTTTAAACCATTCAACATAATTAATAAAAGTTAAGCGTACCATGTTTCCTCACATAGGAAGGAGGGTAGGGTAGGAGGAGCACATATGAAGTGTAGTTTCTCTGGTTTCTCTGGTTGAGACCAGGAAAAACACTTTTTGTACTTGGCGGAAGGGGGCAGGGCAGCTTGCCTGCAATGCCCTTTGAGGAAGTGAGAGATGATCAGTGAAGGCAGCCCATTGCAACCCCCCCCCCTTTTGACACTCCAAACTCTGTGTCCATTAGGGAAGTGTAGGGCTAATCAAAAAACCTTTGGACATCCACTAATGGCTGTTAAAATGATGATCCCTCCTGGTTAACGCTCACCCTAGTGATATGAAAAAACAATCTAATTGGACAGGAGGAAAGGATGTAGATTGACAGGCAGCAGGAGGAAAAGAATATAACGCAAGATATTCTGTTATTTTAGTTTTTTTCTAAAATGACCACTCTGTTTGTGATGGATTAAGACTGATGTCTCAATACAGGCACTGAAGTGAGAATAAAAATGATGTACCGATGTAGTGATGTTGTCTACAAGCCTCACAAGTGGACACTGGCTAACTGCAATAAGGTTACCTTAGGGAAATCCCTGGGATAGTTGGATTTGTGAACTTTTGGGTTGAGTTATAATAGAAAGACACTAAATGATATTCATATCTGACCAGTGATAAGGCAGATACAGGTATAGAGTATAAAGTTCAGTAAATTGTGGCTTCTAGTAAGGGACTGTACTGTTTGGTCTAGAGAGTTTGCTTGGATGAACTGTATGAAACATTGTGCATATTTGTATGTAATAGTGTAGATCTTCAGGTTTAGGCATGGATAACTGAAATTCCAAATAATAATATTGGTGGGTTCAATGGTGAAATACTCAAGATTGTTTAGATATACCTTGTGACTGAGAGTGGATACCTTGTGACTGAGAGTGGAGACTTTAGTTGGTGTAAATATGCTAATGGCTTTCATTCATAGTTACAAGGAAATAGACACTCTAGGTGATTATCTTGCAATATAAGTTTAGATGAAGAGGAACATGGACACTCCATTAACAGTGAGAGAGACACCATCAGTACAGAGTCTAAACAAATGGTAAGCATTTGGCCCTGGTAGGAAGATGTGTCATCACTGCATTGATATCTTGTTTCAATGATGCAAATGCCAGAATTTTCTAAGTTCAGTAGGGCTTCTAGGAATGTAAATTTCTTATTATGGATTCTAGCATTGAGCATTACTTCTATAATACCCTGATTTGGTTTGGCTAATATTTTAGATGTAGCAGACAGAAGTTGCCTAAGCCCTAAGGATAAAGATGCATTCTGTCCCTTACAAAGTTCTTAGGTCTATCTGCCATCTTCTTCTTAGTGGGCACTCTTGGAATGACACCAATAGCTACACCAATTACTGAAGTCAATTATTTTTTTTTTGATGTGTCATTACTCTCATTGAAGGTAAAATGCTGCTCATATCTAGTTGCATGTCAGCCTTGGATGCATACTTAGAGTTCTACCTTGTTTCTTTTCATATAATCCAAAGACATGTGTTTTGAGTTATTTACACACACATGAACAAAGCCATTTTGTATGTATACCTGGTGTGAAGGAACATAATTGACTGAATACCCTACTGTATGATAACACCTGTGAAGCAGCTAATCATCACATTTCCTTGCTCTGTCTGGTAAACAGTGCACTTCTGTGTCTCACAACAGAATCACTGATTGCTAGGACAATTCCATGTACAATGACTTTCTCAAAACACATTAAGCCCTTAGGGCAGACAGCTTTTTAAGCTATCTTTGAAATGTATGTGTTTGTACAATGTGTGCAGATAATGAAGTGTCTTTATGCTGCTGAGGGTTTTGTCTTTTGTATTTATGCATCAGAAGCCCTTTTTTTGAAAAAGTTTAGATTTGAATTTTAACTAAACAAATTGATCATGACAATAATTGTATTTAGAAAATTTTAAGCATAAAAAGAACAATATAAACAAGAACAAACAAGAACAACTATTTACAATAATGTCTAAATTCCTACACCTTACAATTGATACAAGTATAGTTATTTTGTTTACCAAGCAGCTCCTTGAAATTTGTCCATATATTATAGTAGGTGGTGATTCTAGTAGATCTTGGTTTAATGGTGATAATTTCCAGATGACATACTTCGGCTGCAATATTTGTGAATTCTTTGAATGAGGGTGTAACTTCATTCTTCCAATTCTTGGTTATAACTTTCCTCACAATTGATAAAATGGACCATAAAAGAAGGTATTTTATTTTTTTAACAGAAGCAGGAATAGATGTATTAAAGAGAATTAATTACTTAGATAAAACAAAATTGTTTACAAATAAAGTCTGTAAAAAAGATTCATGTTATTCCAATAAGGTATAAGTAAAACATAGTCAAAGAACATGTGTTGCCAATCTTCTTTAAGCTCCTGTTTATATCTCTAACAAACGTGTTTATTTTTATACATTGATTCAATTTTATGAGGTATGAAGAAAGATCCATCCAAGAATTTCCAAATAGAAAGTTTCCATCTAAGAGAAGAGGTTGTCTGTTTATAACATATTAATTTTTTTATCCTCTTCATCTGGAGCTCTGTTATTAATGTGAGTAAAATAGTTCCAACAATTGTCATTGCAACATTTTGTGTCTTTTCTCACCACTCTATATAATTTGGATAAGAGACCCTTTCCCAGTGTGTTTTTTTTTGCATTAATAATATTAAAAATTCAATTAATTTTTGGGATAAGATCTCTTATTAACTTAATTTTACCTTCTACATATTGTCTGCAAGATTGTACATCTAACCACATATCTTTGCTTAAGTCATATTAACTTACGATGTAATCAACAGAACATAGTTTTCATTAGTCATTAATTGAAATCAGTACATCAGATTTTTTTCTTTAAATGTAATCATTGTGTCTAACTTTGAAGTGGAAATATTATTTTGACTGTATGTTATAGTGAAAAGAAGAAAAATCCATGCTGTATATGCTAGATTTCTATAAATTAAGTTTCTGAAGATATTTAATATAGTAGAAGTAAAGTAAAAGTCAGTTGTCTGTTGACTCCTTTCTAAAAAGCAATCTTTTAGCAACCATTGTAAACTATTGTATAGTATATGATTGTTATTAGAGTTTATGTTATGTTTACATTTCATGAAAAGGCATCTTAGAAACTCTTTCCACCTGGCTGTGCAAATATTATTTACCCAAACAGATATTATTTTTATAATTGATGATAAATAGTTTAATTCTGGATCTGGTAGTCCAATCCCTCCTGCTACCCACACTCTTATATGATGATTTAAGGAAATTCTTGGTTTGTTGTGGCCTCAGGCACTTTTGAGGCTAATTTTCACTTAAGTATTCTGCCCATCATAGATATGCAAGTGGATTTTTACGTCATTGTCATAAATATCCTGCTTAAACAATTGCACAGACATTCAAATTTGTTTCATAAACAAATCATTAATGATATATGCTAGTTAAAAATCTATTTATCAAAGCATTAATGAGACATTTCTTGCAATAAGCATAACTATGTTAGCCATTTGTGTGTAGTATTATCTTCCTAATCAAAGTTCTGTTAGAAATTGCATTATCACACCTTTTTTAAAAATAAACATTATTTTGATTTGAATCCTAGAGCACCTGTATGATATTTCTAAAATCAGTGCACTCATACCTTGGACCACAGAGAAAGCAAAGTTAAGAGTTGGATTTTCTTCACTAAGTATTGTTCAAAGTGCTGACATTTTCACACTGGCACTAAACCAGTTTGCACTATAGAAGGCTGCACAAATAACATTTTTCCCTTTTTTCCTTAACCAGCTAAGCTTGCTTACATGATACTCAGCAGCAAGCAAGTGTACAAGACAAGAAACAAAAAAAAACATATAAAGTTATGACGAGGGTAATTATTACATGCAGAGTAATAATTTTTGCAGTCCTTTCACTCTTTTACACTGTATGGATTTGAGCCACACAGAAACTGTATTTTGGGTCTAAAGTCATTGGATTTAAAGCTTTTGCTACAGAAACAACTATACAAAATATGCACATCACTCACTCATTAGAAATACTGAGCATCTGGGCGAAACATGTTTGTGTTAATGATAATTACAGTAATGAAATTGTTCAGTTTCTTTCATCCGCAGGTCCTGTTTATGCTTTGCTAAGCAGTACTGAAATTACACAGGCCAAATAACATAGGTAACAATTTGTATTCCACAGAACAAATCACAAGCTGCATTTTCTCATCTGCTGCAAACATTCCAAGCAGATTGTGGCTTCAAACCATGCATCCTCTTTCCTGGATCTTTAAAATCATTTCATTTAATCTGTGTGCTACAATGATGCTTAAATGCAATGTAGAATTTCATCTCTTACTTCTGTTCGGAGTGTTGTAGCAAAGTGTACCTGTGTCACTGTGAAATGCACTACTGATGGCTAGTTAAATTTCTTAGTTTGCATCTTGGGCAGTGGACTCCTGATCGCTACCTCAAAACACTTTCAGTCAAGAGTGTGCTTTGCCAAAATGTGCGCTAAAGAAGAACACACAAAAAAATAAATAACAGACAAGTGCCAGTAGTAACAAATATAGGGTAATAATTATGAAAAGGCAGGAAATAATCACTGACCAATTTTTTCCCCAAAATAGTCAAGATCTTAGAAGTAAAACCATCAAAGTCACAGACCATAGCTCTACAGAAATTATTCTTGCAATTTTTACATTTTTGCAGGGTTGTGGGTTGGGGTAATGGTTAAGGTGTTTGCCTCACAAATGCAAGGTGCACGGTTTGATTCTCCTCACAGATGGAAATCAGCTAGGCTTAAAATGACACCAAGTATGGACCTATTAACACCATCAACATTTGATCCCCACCATCAGGAATTGGACAAAATGTTGTTGATCTTCCATCCACTACCCCTTGTTTAAAAGCTTCGGCCAGGTCAGATGGATAAACATCCATGCTACCAAGTCCAGCTCACTCAAAAATTGATCATAGGTCATTGATCATAGGAGGTCAATATCAAAATCCTAATTGTCTGCACTTTTAAAACATTACCCTTTTGCTATGGTGGGTGACAGCTCTTATAGTGCAACATACTAGTAGAATAAGTAGGTTTTCTATAAACAGTAGAAGAAAAACAACCCTTATTGACATCCTTATAAACCATGACCTCCAAAAAATTAGTTTGAATAGAGTCAAATTGTGCAGAGAAAAAAAAAACAAACAAAAGTAGTACAACTATTAATGAACTCCACAAAATCATTTAACTACTCAGAATTACTTGACTATAAAATAAAAATGTCATCAAGGTATAACAAATATAGGAACAAAATGAAGCAGATAACACCCAATGGAACAAATGCCTTGCTACTCAAAAAAATAGTAGTAACAAAATAATCCAACCAAGATGCAGTAGCAAAGGCAACCATGAAGCACAGAAATAGCCACACTCACGTACAAAGTACAAACGCAGTCCTTTACTAGTGCACAGAGGTAAGCACTTTCACAATTCGCTTCATCAGACCATAAGAACCCTCCATTATGAACTTCCTTATATACCCATCATACAGATCACTTACACAATAATTCAATAAAGATCTTAAAGGCAAAGTACACTATTTGAACTTCATGGTTTTTAAAAACTCTCTATCAATAGAGCCCAAATGAAGCTTAGGATACATATGTGTAAGAACACATCTAAACTAACATTACTATATACATATAAATACTTATAAAACAGAAGCTAATATAGTGTCACTGACTGTCCACTAAATATAAAAAGTATCAACCTTGTACCTAACTGGCAAGTACTATAAAATAGTGTCACTAGGATTTATACCAACTTTTGACTTCACGCCATTCATTTCATGCAATCTCTGAGTATGGTATAGGTTCATTATTTTTGCCATCCATGTTTTACATATGTACGGCAATTATAATGTTGTCTTTGATTTTATTTATTCATGGTTGGTATAAATCCTAATGTTAGAATATGTTATAGGATATGCAGCTACCATATACTGTTAGTTTGTTAAGAATTTCCCTCACTATTTTACTGTGTCTTCATAACATTGTCTATACATTTTTTGGCTAGCCTTTAGTGACACTGTTTTATAGTACTTGCCAGTTAGGTACAAGGTTGACCATTTTTATATTTACTGGACAGTCAGTGACACTATGTTAGCTTCTGTTTTTATAAGTATTTATATGTATATAGTAATGTTAGTTTAGATAATATATTTTATGTGTTCTTACACATATGTATCCTAAGCTTCATGCGGGCTCTGTTGATAGAGAGTTTTTAAAAAACATGAAATTCAGATGGTGTACCTTGCTTTTAAGATCTTTATTTAGTTATTATGTAAGTGATGTGTATGGTGGGTATATAAGAAAGTTCATAATGGAGGGTTCTTATGGTCTGATGAAGTGAAAGTTCATAATGGAGGGTTCTTATGGTCTGATGAAGCGAATTGTGAAAGCGCTTACCTATGTGCACTAATAAAGGACTGTGTTGGTACTTTTTACGTGGCTTTTTTTTTTGGCTATTCCTATGCTTCATGGTTGCCTTTGCTACTGAATCTTGGTTGGATTATTTTTTATCACAAATATAATTTCATAAAACCATAAAACATGGAAGGAAAAAACATGAATTCTCTCCCACCACCACAAAATAATGTTATCAAAAATAGGGGCCGCCTCCATCTGCTCCCCATGGCTATACCAGTAATCTGTCGATAGTATCCTTGTTAAAAAACAAACATAATTAGTGGACAGCAGATGAGCAACGCATTCCATCAACAAATTAATCTCACTTTGAGATAAAGCTGAACCCGCCACTAGGGCATCACTAAACCACTGTAAACCAATCAAGTAAGGTATCACCAAAAATCGGTTCCTTACATCAGTGGTGACAAACATCAGATTATTATCAAAATGTACCTGCTAAAAAGATCTTAAAACTTGCCAGGTATCCTTCAAAGCATAAACTTTATCATCAAAGAATTTTTCAACATAAAATCAATAAACTTGGTCAGGGGTTCAATTTCAGAACTACCCACAGCAACAATAGGGTGCAAAGGGGGATCAAGCTGTGACTTATGAACCTTGTGCATTCCAAATGTACATGGAATAATAGGATTCTTTACCATCAAAAATTCATAAATCATCCTAGTCACATTGCTATTCAATAATAAATGGTGTTCTTAGTAAAACAATGACAATGTTAAGGCAGTTCTCACAGCTCTGAAGGCACTTATGCCTTTTTATTTTAAGTCAACTCTGTATGATACAAACATTTCAGAGAAAAACGTCACATCAGTATTGCAGGTCTATATCAGTTCATCAAAGTCTAATTACAGTGAACAGCTGTTCATCTAACCAAAATCACCAATGGCCACTCTGTGAACATTCATATCAGCAAACATTTTTCCCAGCGAAGGAAATAACTTAGTTAACAGACCAGCTGACACACACACACACACACACACACACACACACACACACACACACACACACACACACACGCACATGCACGCATGCACACACACACACACACACACACACACACACTCTACAGTATATCAAACCAACCAAATTGGGGGGATACACCCTACACACATCCACACCCCCTACTTATATATACAAACTGTAAGATTGCACTACGGTGGGAAAAAGGGCAGATTTCCATATGTTGGTCAAAGCATTTACTTCTCTGAAAAAAATGTTTGCTGACGTGAACATTCGATGAATGGTTGTTTGGTGATTTTGGTTCGATGAGCAGCATGCTGTTCACTGTAATTAGACTTCAACGAACTAATATAGACGCCGGTATTCAGCAGTCACTAAAAAGGCTCAGAGGGAATATAGGGTTTCCATAAATATGAATATCTCAGTTGATTGCTAATCCAGCTGTAGTTTCCCCAGTGATCTGCTCAAATAAAATGTGTTCAGCTTCATTTAATCCAACACCAACGAATGAAGTGGGAAAATGGTTAGAACTCCAAGGTCAAAGGTTATCTCTTTCTAGTAATTCTCCTTTTTATAATGTTAAATGATCAAAATTATATGCAGGAATTTCTTTTACAGTGTGCATACAGTTTGAAAGATTTTGTGGCATCCATAACAAGTGCTGGTGGCATTTGCTGCAGGGACATAGGGGAAAGCTATTTCAAAGCAAACCATTTCCAAATGGATAGGCCACTTCATTCATTTCTGCTATAAGCACCATGGAAAACCTATCCCACAGGGCATCAGACCCCATTCAACCAGGCTGCATCTACCTCTACAGCCTTTCTCATGGGCGTCCCTACAATGGACATCTTAGAAGCTGCTACCTGGAGTTCTGTACTTACTTTCACCAAGCATTATCATTTGCCAATTTTCTCTAAATCCAGAGCTGGTTTTGTCACTGCAGTCTTGCAGGGCCTTATAGCTGGTCCTAATTCTATTTAAATTCCTCCTCCCAACCTTAGCTTTGGGAATCTACCCAAATGTAATGACTGCAACAATGAAACACAAAGAACATAGTACAGTTGTGTACACTTACCATAAATGTAGATGTTCGAGTATATTCACTGTTGCAGTCCTGGTTAGCCTCCCTCCAGCCCCCTTTCTTCTTTTGGCTATACCTCTACTCTTACTTACTATGCTCAAAAAGCTTTTTGGTGTATTTGCTTTTTTGCTGGAGGTATATCCTTGTATTATAGATTAATTGCTTCCCATTAGGGGGTCACCTGACATCTGGGTCAAGAAAAACTGATGTGATAGCATCGGCTGCATGTTTTGTACCCCTGGTGACCTGACGTCATGGAAGGGGGGACAGCAGCCGGCGTAGGACCCAAGACTTTGTTGGTCGGGCCGACTGAGGGCTACTGCAAGCAGATGGCACCAGGTGTGATAACTGCAACAGTGAATACACTCGAACATCTACATTTATGGTAAGTGTACACAACTGTACTTTCTTTCTATTGAGTTTTGGATACAATTTAATATGGGTGTTTTAAATGTTTTCCTTTTAGCAGTTTTAATTGCAGTTTATAATTCCAGACGTATTAATATCGTCATTGTTTATTTTTTTCACCAGATTATATAACCAGAAAATGTTCCTCTTGTGACTTATCAAGATGAGAGCAACTGAGTAGGTGTTGGTTTGCTAGCTCTCTCTAAAATATCCCATCATCTTACTTTGTAGCTTTTTATATACTGAAAAATGAGCTAAAACAGAAAATATTTGGCTTTTGCTGCATCCCTTGGTTTTGGGTAGGATTCAGTAAAACTACTATCGGTTTAACATCATTTTATTATTTTACTTGTTTCAGCTGTCCACTCTCAATAAAAGACATGCAGAAACCCACAGAAATTCAACAGAAAAAAGTCTTGAAGCCCTGCCATATACCCCAGACTGCAATGTCACATTGTAAAGAACCAAAACAGGAGAAATTTCCTACCTTTCAACTGAGTTTGCAGAATATCCATGATTTTGCCTCATATCTTTGCCCTTTCCCTAGTAAATGTTTTGATTTTTTGATAAATTACTGAAGATTACAGGGTTCCTAAGGGAGATCTGAGTGCCTCACTCCTCCCAAACTGTTAGGCTCAAAACACCTAGGAAAAAATCCCAAAGAACCAAGTATCTTTTACCTCTTTCTACTCCTTCTACTGTTAAGGAGTTTGACATTGAGTGGTATAGCTTTGCCAAATGACTTTTTAGAGCTTGTCATTCATTACAAGACTCTACTCTAGTTTCTTCCCATTCTAACAAAAAAAAAAAAAAGATCTTTTTCTGAGTAAGAAATCCTCTGTGTATCAGGCAAAAAAGGGATGTATATGGATTATACATCTGATCTCTGCTCTCCAGTTTTTGACTTAGAGTCAGAGGAAAATATTCCTTTTGCTTCTGCTGTCGAAGCTACCTTTCTAAAATGAAAATCCTGTTTAAATGGGAAGGAAGACAGATCTCAAGAGATTCTGGAGTGAGATTATGACCTCCTTAATGTTTTTTTTCTCAACTCCCTAGAAATTCCAAAAGTTCTTCGGGTTTTGAAGGATGTTTTCAACTCTGCCTGTTCTAGAGGTGCTCAACCCCTGTTACCCAAGAAGCCTATTAGGCTATATATAGTATCTAAGTCTTACAAATACCTAGTCAGGAATCCACTAGTGGATCCTGCTGACATTTTCATAGGTAAAGAGGATTCTTCCAATGTATTGGCCTCCTCCAACCCCTTACCCAGTGAGAAAGATGGTAGAACATACAGTAGATTTGGAAAAAAGAAGTGTATGCTTCCTCAGTGCTGGCCTTCATGGCTATTAGCTGCCAGGCCTATATGACCAAATACTTTCTTTCTACTTTCTTGGATATGCACCAATATGTATCTGCTTTAGAATAAGGAGAAGGAGGAACAAAACATTCCATCAAGTGTTCTGAGTTGCAGATGATGAAGTCTCTCGAGCAGCAGCTATAGGTTTGCTCATGCGTAGGCTTGTCTGGCTTAGATTACAGAGTCCTCCTAAGGATTTAAAATCCCAGATTTTTAATGCTTCTATAGGAAAAGCCTGTTTGATAACTGCTCAGCTGAGGTCCTAAAGCACGTAGAAGAAAGGGGCAAACTAATGCAGGAAGTAAAGAAACTTTTTTTCTGTTACCAATCTCTAAAGATAGTAGAAACTTTCCCTTTAGCCCTGGACCTTTCTTCAAGAAACCGTTCAAAGTAATCTGAAAGCAAACAAACAGCAATATAAAAAGAAATGGTGGTAGTGGTGATGGGAGGCTCTGATGGTAGTGGTGATGGGGGGCACTGAGAAGGAGAAAGTCCCCAGAGCTCTTCCAGTCCAAAAATAATGCATTACTACCTAACTACTCCTTCCCCTTCCCACCAAGGACATCCTTTCAAAATTGCAAGCAATCTGTCTCTTTCATTATATTTCTGGAAAATGTAGCAACAAACTTTTGGGTACTAAGAATAATTCAAAAGGGAATACAAATGGCAATAGGAATTCCACTCCCCTCAAAAAAATGTTTTCTCATATTCTTTCTGATATGTTTACTCAAGAAGTGATATAACCTTTTCCTCTTTCACAGTAAGGAAGGGGGGGGGGTTATTCCAGGAATTTTCTTATACCCAAGAAAGAAGGCACACAGAGTCCCGTATTAGATCTGTCAGTTCTGAATGCATTTCTAATAATTCCAAAATTTCAAAATGCTAATCCTACAGTTTCTGTTTCTTCCACTTCTATCCAGGTCCTTTTTGGTAACTCTAGATCTTAAGGATGCATATCAACGGTTCTACCTGACCAGAATCGGCGAAGAAGAGACCGTGAATCAGCGAGTGGAGAAACATCGACAATGCAGAAGACCTGTGAGGCGGGTCGTGAAGGAGCGTGTGTCAGGGGGGGGTGGGAGTGGAGGTAAGTGTGGGTTTAAGTGAGGGGGTTAGTTGTGGAGGAAGTGGGTTTAGAGAAGGAGGGTGGAGGTGAGGTAAGTGTGAGTTAGGGTTAGGTAGGGGGTAGGGTAAGTAAAGTAGTGGTTAGGGAGCGAGATATAGGCGGGGTTAAGTGAGTTAGGTTTTGGTGTGCTGTGTGTGTGTGTGTGGTTTGTGGTGATGTTTGTTTTTTGTTTTATTTATTATTGTGGTGTGTGCAGTGTATGGGGTTTCGTGTTTGTGTACCGGTTATTAATATGTCGGTGATGTGGTTGTCGGTGTTGTGTGGTTTCGACTATGTCAGGTAGAACCATATCAACATAGTCCAGTTCGCAAATATTTCAGGTTTTACTTAAAATGTTTGTATCTGGGTTACATTTTCAATTTATATGTTTACTTTTTGGACTTTCCACAACTCCAAGAATATTTACAAAATGTCTAGCTTTGTCAGTTGTCTTCTGCAGATTTCAGGAAATTTATATATACCTCTAACTGGATGATTGCCTCATCTTAGCAGATTCCACACAAGACATTCTGGCATCCTCTCTCTTTGTCATGTACATTTTCCTTCAACTAAGATTAAAACTAAACCTGAAGAAGTCCCCCATCATTCCATCTCATAGGTTAACATTTCTAATGGCTTTTCTCACTTTTTACTCACAGCAAGAGGTTTTCTTATTCGATTCTCGGCTGGAGTGCCTTCTGTGTGGAGTTTGCATGTCCTCCCCGTGGTCGAGTGGCCTCCGAAAGACATGCGTGAATGGGTGTGCCTTCGCTGAAGGTTGGGCGTCGGGCTGGCAACTTGGCACCATAAAAAATCTACTGCCAATCATTAACGGACAGGAGTTCCTCTGTGGCGACCCCTAACTGGGAAAAGCTGAAAAAGACAAACTAAGATCAGTTTTTGGATTTAGCTCACCAGTCCAAGTCCACAGCAGGGGACTTCCTCAAAAATCCAGATTAGATGGTATCAGCTGTTTTCATGGTTCATTTCTCTACACTTTATACGAGGAAGATTCAGTGGTTCCCCCTGTGATGATAGGATGTACTACCAGCCATGCTAGGAGGAGTGGGGAAATGGATGTGTAACATATGCCAGAACAGCTAGCTTGAATTTTGTAAATAATTATATGTCATTTGTATATCAAACTGATTTGTATAGATGCTTGTGTTGAACATGTATTTGTGAGGTTTGCTTGTGTTAAAATGTATCAACAGTGTGTCCTGCCGGACTGTTTAAATGTATACACTGTAGCAGCATATACTGGGAGTTAAGAGGTTAATCCACCTGACTTTGAAAAAAAATATTCTTGAAATTAAATTACTTTTTGGGTTAAGCCATAAAGATGTTATCCCACAGTTTTGAAGGGAGCCAGAGGCGCAATGTATGTACTAGAGAATAGATTGTAGCTCCTGTAGGAAGACCGGAATGGTTTTATTGTTGTATGGCTTCCAAATGCTACAACAGATCTTAGAAACGCTCCAGGTATGTATGGTAGCGGTTCTATGGTAGCACATAGTTGCTAAACATTAGCAGCTTCTAGTGTTGGTAATAGTGTGGGAACCAGAAACCAGATGTATGTGATGTCATTCTGTACTGAAGTAATGTTTTAATATTAGAGGAGACTGAAGTCCCAGGGGCACTCTGTTCTTAGAAACATGACTAGAAAGACCCTCACCCGCATCATCTTGCCTTGTGGTAATAACTAACTTAACTAGGGAACAGTAATTATTTTAATCAATCAGGAATAGATAGTGAGGTTAGCTAAATACTGTTTTTCTGTATCTGTGTAAAACTTCCCATTGGTGTAATTTTTAATATTTCCTTTGACTGAAACTCAGGTGTGTACTGTAAATAGATATTTAGTAGTTTCTTGTTCTTTTATTTATTTTAAAATATAGTTAAATTTTTCATTGTGACTGGTCCTTTTTTTAGAAAATATTTAAGCTTTGAGAATATTTGCATATATTTATACTTATTTAGTGATAACTTTGGTCACTCGGGAAAACCTTGCTGCTGGTCAAACTTCCATTTGTATTAATATTGATGTCACTCAGTATAATTGGGTACCCTTTTAAGAGTCTTATAGTAACTGACTGGTGGCAGTGAATCTAACTTATAGTCTGGGCAAAGTTGGTAGAGTGGGTAATCTGTGCCAGCCTTTCCCAGCTGTGTGTGTGTGTGTGTGTGTGTGTGTGTGTGTGTGTGTGTGTGTGTGTGTGTGTGTGTGTGTGTGTGTGTCTGTGCGAAAATTAAATCACAAAGAATCTGTGTGTCAGCTACTTGGGCAGGGACATGAAGCACTTGTTTCACAGAGAGAGAGAATGGTGGAGGACTTGGCGTGGACACTCAGCTGAGGACCTAATCCTATAGCTGTGCCAGTGGAGAGTCTTATAGGGGACCTGGAGGAAAACAGATAGACACTCCTAGACCCTGGGCTGAGCATGTGCCCTGTGTACTCGTAAGGGTATTCAAAGTGCATGTCTTCTTGGGTGGCGTAAGCCAGGGAACCTTGTTGGCTAGGATTACGTAGGCCCTTGGGCTGATATCCTAGTACTTACCTATGAACCTATACCTGTAGAGCAAAAGTCTTATATGAATGAAACTGTTTCTAATTTGACTTGGGTTTCAGAACATGCTTTGGGATGTGTGCTTGAATGTGCAGATACAATCTTGAGAAATGCTGCCTCTTCTGCTGTATTAAAATGATATACTCAGTTACATAATCAGAACCTCTTTGATGATTTAATAGCCAAAATGTCAAATGCAACTTTTCTAAGTCAGTTTTTGTTCCTTCTGTTGCACAGATACTCAAACAGTGGGATGATAAATGCAAATTAATGCATGTGGTATTTAGGATGTTTCATGTGCCCAGGGTCTCCTCAAACAATGTGTAGAAAAAACAAACAGATTAAATCCTAGCCAACCAAAAGCCAGGATACAATATGAAATGACAGGAGGATAATTCTTGGTAAACAAAAGAAGAGATGTTCCTTTCTAAAAAAAAGAATCAACTTCCTGCAAAGGAATGACTATGCCGAGACACAGAGCAACCCTCCTCTCCTCTCTGCTGTTCCTTCCTTACCTCTTTCCCCATGTGCTCTGTCTCAACCCTGAAGCCTAGCTGCAAGTAATCACTGATAGATGGGTTCTGAGAATAATTCAAAAAGGATGCAGTTGGCAGTGGCTAAAAATTCCTCCCCCTTTCATTGAATTCCCCCACACCCACCAAACAGACTGAGATGTTTTCTCTACTGCTTCATCGTATGGTAGAAACAAGTATCATAATCCAGTGCTTGTGATGTACAAAGGCAAAGGATTTTACTCCAGAATCTCTTTGGTACCAAAAAAAGAAGCTCTCCTGGAGACCAGTCATAGATTTTTCCTTGCTAAATAGCTTTGTAAAAGTTGTGAAATTAAAAATGCTTACCTCATAATTAGTCCTAGCGTTGTTTCCAGAGCACCATTTTAGGGACACTTATTTTCATATTCCTATTGCACCCAATTTCAAGATTTTTTTGAGATCGTCTTTATAAGACAAACATAAACATGCATTCATATAGCTACACTCTTCTATCTAATTAATGTAAGAGTGGATGTGCCTAACACTCTCAAAGAAATATGGTTTCCCAACTGTCTTCCTAACTTACTTCATTTCTCTAATACATCCATTCAACTCATCCTCAGTGTAACTTCTATGCAAAAAGCCTTTCTTCAAATCTAAGAGAGCCCTTTCCAGGGTTTCATCATCATTATGTAACCTCAGATTTGAAGAAAGACTTTTTGCAAATGATGTGAGACATAATAGAACAAAAAGTGCTTTAGCAGTATATGTATTGGACTCTGGAATAGGCTATGATTGAATTTTTTTAGTTTTAGAGGTTGTAGAAGGTAATAAAAGAGGGGTGATTTTAAACATTTTACAAAAAAGAGAGAGCAAGAATGCAGATAGGCCCCGGGCCTAAATGAGCGAATTACTTTAAAACCTATGCTTAAGGCACGTCCACTCTTACATTTATTAAATAGAAGATTGTAGCTATATGAATGTATGTTTATTTTACATGTTTTTAAATATTTTTTTAAATATCTTAAGATGATGTTTGGATATAAGTTTTTTTATATTTTGACGTGATGTGTTTAAGTGATTTTGGAAGATTTTAAATTGATTAATTGGCAGATGTGAGTGATAGGATGTACTGAGTTTAAATAGCTGTAGATGTAGAACATTACTAGGTCTGAAGAAGCAGTCTGTTTACTGTGAAAGCTCTTACCTACTGATTTTGTTGTTTTTGTTATATTAAAGTGTGTATACCTCAGCTTTGGAGTTCACCTGGAATTTTTACATTTTATTGGATTTTGGCATTTCCTTGGAGCATTCATTACTGGTCTGCTGGTCTTTTATTTTTGATATAGGTAATAAGCAATCCTGGTCCATGTCTGCTATAAAAATACAGAACATCTGAATAAGTCTACACTTAAATGTATAATTTTACTTGTCCTTATACCTTTTACCAGTAACCGTACAGGTAGCAGTTTTTAGTTAGGCATCAAAGTGTAGCTATGACAAACAAAACAAAAAATTCAGCATTAAAAATAAAAATGCCTTTATGTAATAGTGAAACTGTCTGATGTATAGTGAAATCAAGCCATGCACCACTCAACATTTCTACATGTAACAATGCATGAAAGTTTAATTTATGTGATACTAAAGTAAGAATTCCACTATAGTAATATCACGGCCCATATTGGTGGACTAGATTTCACTTCTTTGCTTGTACAGCCATGTACATTGAATGAGCCTGCCATATGCGGTCCCCTTATTACTGCCATCAGTTGGCCACCTTCACTGTCATCACTGGTTGAAAGAACACTTGGGAGCTGAATTGCCATCACGGTGTAGCTGAGTACTAGCTAGACAAATAGTCAGGTTGTGCAGATGGCGCCATGCGGTAAACATCCTGTATGCAGTAGCCATGCCATCATGAAATGCACACAAATACTCAACCAGGTGACAAGAAATGGGCTTCAGTCCAAACCCTCACTCCATGACAATCCATGTCTGGGACAGGGAAATGTTGAAGTGTTGCTCAGCAGCTCCTCTAAGGTCATGTACTGGTGTTGTCAGCAATGGGTCAAGTTGGTAGCCTGCATCATTTGCTAAAGAATAAATAAAGAAAGAAAAAAAGGGAGAGACATAAAAATGAAAGGGAATTTACTAATAATAAAAAAAAAAACATTTATTTATTTTACAGTTTGTTTACCGGGATAGTCTATTGCGCCAAGAAGATCCCATTTTCAATGGAGTCCCGGATTAATTTACCAAATTATACCTAGGTGACTACAGGGCATCCTACCATGCAGGAAGAGAAGATGCAGTGAGCTTGTGTGCCACATATGAGAATCTTGGGCATCGACAGGATGCTGAGCAGCCATATTAGTGAGGCACCCCCATGGATCACACACTACCTGGCAGTAGAAGAAATGATAGCCCTTCCTCTTCTGGTGGTCCAGATGTGGCCATAATAGTGATATTGATGCATTCTACTGTACCAAGTACCTCTGGAAAACATTCCATCCTGTAGAAAGCACTCATGGTTCTGGCTTAGTCTTTCGGTGACACTGGAAGATAAACATATTAATTCACACATACCAAGAGTATGTTAAGGATCTATTGAAATATCATTTATGCTGTAGGCTGGGGGATACCCAGCACATCCCCCATTTAACTCTGGAAAGTCCCAGTGACAAGTAGATTGAGGGGTATACATACCCTGGTATCCTCAGGTATAGCAAGATCATGCATCCTCTCAGTCCTCTTCTGTGGGCCACACAAGCTCGTTAAAACCCTTACCATATCCCTGTCCACTCTAAATCTAGCAAGAATTTCTTGATCAGCAAAATTATAATGGGTTAAGCTTTGTCTATCCCTGTGACTTCAAAGTTGGCGAGCACTGCTGGGTGCTTGCAGTTTTGGTGCGGCCAAGACCAGCAGCTCAGAACAAGAGATAGCCGGGCTGACAGCTAAAGCAAGCATCTTCATCATGAACAAAGTAGATAAAAAGGGAGTGATTTTGCCTTTATGAAGTATGTGGATGTGGACATGGTGCAGTTGCACATAAAAAGTGACTATAAATCCCAAACAACCAGGAAAGCACTTCATTTACATAAGTTTGCCACATACATTTAAAGACATTCCTCATTTGCATCTCTTTCTAGTCTTACAAAAAGTTCAATATACCTCCAAAGGGCTTGATGGGGAAAACAGAAGCAGCAAAATTCTTAAGTCTGGGATTCTTTCTAGCCTTACTTGAATAAGTTCTTATCCTGTCTAAAACTGCTGAACCTAAGAACAGACAGCCCCCATGAATCATGTTGAAGCTGTGCTAGGCACAGCCCGCACAAATTCCTGGCATGCATAAGTGAAAGCAAATAACAGTTAGCACTTTTGTTTACTGAAATAAGCAAACTTCTTCAGACAATTTGAAAAAAACACAAGTACACTTATATACATTTCCATATCATGACATCATTTCCTTAGGAATAAACCAAGCCTCATTTTAAAGTGCCAAGTCACCTTCCCACATAAATGTATATAAGTGAACTTGTGTTTTTTTTCAAATTGTCTGAAGAAGTTTGCTTATTTCAGTAAATGAAAGTGCTGTTATTTGAAAATCCGGTGTGTTTTTTTCTTCCATTTCATTTACTTGTTTGCAGTCTGTTGTTTCTTACCAAGTTAATTTGTTTGTCGGTTTTATGGAAGTTTGTACTGCACCTGGATCGCAAGTACTTTTCAACACTATGGATTCTATGTCTAATACTATGGATCCTTTGCCTAATACAGATTCTGGTGCTTTGGGTAAATTAACTGCTCTAATTGAATTACTGTTGCAATGAGTGGACAGTTTGGCTAGTCAGGTTGCGACTGCCTTGCCTCATGGAACCGGAAGTTCCGGTAACCCGGCTTTGAACGGCTTGTCTAATCCAACTGTACCTGGGACATCAGCGAATGCCTTAGGATCGCAGGATCGAGGTAACCAGCTTCCAGGGACTTCTGCTTCCTTTATGATGCCTTGTTCAGGGTTTCAGACTTCAAACACGATTTCTAATAAGACGAACGAGCGTTTGTATAACAACAATGATGCTGGCAGTGCACTAAGTACGCCATCCGTTATTCCCATTTTGGATGATTGGTTTAAATACCCAGTTTGTTTTGTTAATGGGCCTTTACAGATCGATAATTCTAGGAACTCTGACATTGGAGAAAGTAATTTAATTAACAATTTAAAAGTTTATGACATTAAACTGTTTAAATTTAAAAAATTACAAATTGAGGTGCAATATTTGTCTGAATGCATTAAGAGACAGCAAGTCCCAAAGGGACTTAGACAATGGCGCTTCCCTACTGGTTTAATTTTAAACTCAACGTTCCATAAAGAACTTTTAAATTTGTTCGACTGACAGGGTGTTGAATTTATGGAATTGTTAAAGACTATTGTAAGCAGATGGATAACTTGAAGTTGAACTGGTGGAATTGGATTCCAGCATTCGGTCGAACAATGACTTTTTGAGTTATAAATTAGATTTTTTACGTATTTTTTCTAGTATTGAAAATGCTTTGTCTAAAATTAAAGAAAATAAAGTTAGGAAACTTAATAGAGACTCCTTGGCCTATGGGAAGGGTTTAGCGTATCCTTTTCCTCCTTCCAATGTGAATGGGAATGCTAATTCAGGGTCTAACAGTGACCTAATTGATTCTAGTACTAATTCTACCATTGTTGTTGACAATAATGGGATTCAAATGAATGATGTTATGTTGAATGAAGTGTCTCCAGTTAGGAGGAGTGAGAGGCTTGCTAACAGATACACTAGTAATAATGTGACCAATCACAGTAACACTAACACTAATGGGTCTAACCAGACTCAGGGCTTTTGGATATTGGCAAAGGCTCTTGCTACCCCCATAGTGCCTTTTTTAGGCAAGGCTCAAAAGACAAACCCACCTCCATAGGTATCACAAGGGATAAGAAACTAAGAGTAATGCTACTAAATTCCAGAAGTCTAAACCTCAAGATGCACGCACTCGAAACTCTCCTTAGCATGGAGAACATCAATATGTGTGCAGTAACAGAAACCTGGTTCAAGGCTCTCGAGAGCACCTCAGCACTACCAGGTTATACCTCATACCATGCTTTTCGGCCCCAAAACTTGGACCGAACCACAAAAGGAGGGGGAGTATCAATATTCGTCAAAGATACCCACACCTCCAGGTTGGTGGCACAGCACGAAGCATCAGAGACTATCCATGTGCAACTAACAGTGGGTAAAACTGCCTTCCAGTTTATAGCCTGCTACAGACCACCCTCCCAAACCCAGGAACCACGCTCGGCCTTCCTGAGAACACTGGAAAATATGAATGTCTCTCCAAACACCATTATATTGGGTGACTTCAACTACCCAACCATAGACTGGGAGCATTACTCTAGCTCCAACACCCTAGCCCAAAGGTTCCTAAAATTTATAAACTCAAATGCTATGGAACAACTTGTTACCACTCCCACAAGAGGGGAAAACATACTGGACCTGATCATCACCAACATGGGGACTCTATGCTCCAGACCAGAAGGTGTATCCCTCACTGGTAAGATCAGACCATAAACTAATCTCACTGGATATTCACATCCCGACCCCACCCCATGCCCAGAAAACCACAGTGAAAAACTTCTCTAAAGCAAATTTCACACTCCTCAAAACCAAGGTGGAATCCTTCAAAGCCCCCGGGCCTGTGGATAATACGGCCCAGACCGCAAAATCCTTTATAACCGCATTCTATGAACACCTTTAGGAATGCATGGATCATGCAATCCCAAATAAAACCAAGACCCAATCCTCCAAAGGCAGATGTCCTGTCTGGTGGACCCCAGCCATAAACAAACTATACAACAGAAGGAGGAAACTACTACATGATAGAGCAAAATCCCAAAAAGGGAAGGCATCTCTGATCAGTATTAGCAAAAAACTACGGGCACTCTCAAAATCGTCTAAGGCCAGCTTCGAGAGAAAAATTGCACAGGACACTAAGGATAATCACAAGGCTTTTTTTAGTTATGTTAGGAACCTGGGTGGGAATACCCAGATATGCTCAGAATTAGTCCAAAATGACAAAAAATACACCGAACCCACAGACATTGCCAACATCCTAGCTGACAGGTTCAGCGCAAACTCCCCCCCCCCCCCCACCAAAAGGGCTAATATCTATCCCAGCAGAGTGCTGCCCCCCTGACATCTCAGATGCTCAGGTAAGAGCTGCCCTCTCCAAAGCAAGAAACACAGCATCAATGGGACCAGACGGTGTCCCGGGCTGCGTCCTACATGAATTCCAAGAAGAGCTAAACCCAAACCTAAAACTACTGTTCAATCTCAGCCTTACTACAGGATATGTACCCAAAGAGTGGCGTACAGCAACAGTGGTTCCTCTCCACAAAGGTGGTGCCTCAACGGATCCTGGAAACTATTGCCCCATAAGTCTCACTAGCTTGGTCTGCAAAGCTATGGAAAGGATCATCATGGACCTTATAAATAAAGATATTGGGGACCTGCAGACACAGGATCCTACCCAATTCTGCTTTGTTAAGGTCAGATCCTGCCTCTTGAACCTGGTCGATTTCTTTGAAACAGTCACCAAGGCCATTGACAAGGGGAAGGTGGTCCACACAGCCTACCTGGACCTCGCAAAAGCCTTTGATACAATACCCCACTCGGGCATTATAGATAAGCTCACCAGCTTAAATATAAACCCCGATGTCACTAGATGGGTTGCAAACTGGCTCAAGGACAGAACCCACATGGTTAGAATAGCTGGAGCCATGTCAGACTCCAAACCAGTTACAAGTGACGTCCCACAAGGCTCAGTCCTGGGACCTCTCTTGTTCGGTATATATTTCTCGGAGGTACAGGCCAACATGGAAGGACTGGGGCTGACCAAGTTTGCAGATGACTGCAAACTGGGCACCACAATAGACTCTCCAGCTGACACAAGCATCCTCCAAAAGGGCCTCATAGAAACAGGCAACTGGTGCCAGAGCCATGGCCTCAAGCTAAACACCAAAAAGTGTATAGTCATCCCTTTGGCAAAAACAAAGTGCCCACAAATTACCACATAGGTGGTAATCCATTAAGTACAGAAGAAGTAATTAGGGACCTGGGGACCCAAGTTGATAGCAATATCTCATTTGACAACCACGTGGCCAAAGTGGTTAGAAAAACATTTTATATAGCCCACCTAATCATGAAGGGATTCACATCTAGATCAGGGGAGGTCATCGTGCCTCTTTACTCATCCCTCATCAGGCCCATAATTGAGTACAATGCCCCTTTTGGGATGTACCTTACCAGACACCTGCAGCAACTGGAAAGACCCCAAAAGTACCTCACCAAGAGGATCAAGGGGCTCAAACAGATGCCGTATGCTGCCCAGTTAAAGAAACTCCAGCTCTACTCAGTGGCATACCGCCTGCTCAGAGGCGATCTGTGTCTGACATATAAAGCCATGTCCAACCCGGAATTAATGGACATGCTGCACCTCAGAAAATCCAAATCCCATTGAGCTACGCGCTCGAGGAACTTGAACCTCAGCACTGAAATAAATAGGACATGCTGGAGGGACAGATTCATAACCCAGAGGCTCCCTTCACTCTGGAATAAAATCCCAGTCCAGGTTACGCAGAGTCCCTCATTGACTCTCTTCAAGAGGAATCTTGATGAGTGGATGGGAGATCATAGGTTTACTCCGGGTATCACTTCTGTGTCACTGTTAGACAGAGGCACAGTATCCTAACCTTGAAAAAGGGCATAGCAAAATTAATTTAATATGGGTGGCGAAAGCCATACACACTCTGGTTAGGCTTATAAATGCCCTAGGGCAGATAGCCTAGTATGAACCTATGAACAAGAAAGTAAACATGGTGGACAATAAAATCGTCCACAACAGCAACATTATTGGAAGAAGAAAACTCAGAACAGGAGGAGGAGATAGTTACCTCTCCCTGCCCTGTTAGACATTCTAGTTCTATTAAGACTCAACAAAGAATAGTTCAGATTTTACTTAACAGTACACAAGACTTTAGAATTTTTAATTACTCTACTTTTGTTCCTGCCTCTTTACTTATAGATGTTCTTGCTAAGGGGTTAACTTTTGTCACTTCAAATAGAAGTGACTTGACAAGAACACTCATTGACCTTAAGACCTACACCAGGAAAGTGAATTTAAATGTGTTATTTGGCAACAACTCTAGCCTTATTAAAGACTTTAGAGTTGCCAGTATATTTAATCCAGCTTTACACCCTTCTATCTTATTATTTGAGAAAATTTGTGAGAATGACTTCAGAACATTTTTGAACACTAGGGGGCCATCTAATACAGAATTATGTAATTTATCTCGATTTGAGAAGGATGCTTTAGATGATTTGAGGTTTGCTAATATTCGCATCATTAAGCCTGATAAGGGGGTGGGTTGGTGTTTATGGACAATGAGGATTATTACAACAACATGTGTTCTTTGTTGACAAATGAGGCTTATGTTAAAGTTTCTCTTAATGAAATCAATGGAGCATATCAACGAATAAAAGGTTTCATTAATGATTTGTTCATTGAGGGACGCATTGATGTTGATTTATTTAATTTTCTTTTAATTCCTTACCCAATTACGCGCACCTTGTTTGGCTTACCTAAAATCCACAAAAACCTCCTTTTCGCCCCATTATTGATGGGACACAATCTATTACATATGGTTGTGCGAAATTTGTGGACGTTAAGCTTAAGGAAGCCTTGAAAAATGAAACCAGATCTGCAAGGATTCGTGGGCATTTTAGGTGCTATGAACAACTTTTCATTTTCTGAGAACTGTAACTTCCTCACAATTGATGTCCGTGATTTATATACTACTATTCCTTAGGACATCGGTTGTAAATGGATTAGGGATTTTTTATTGGAACAGCACTTGGATGGTTCTTCCATTGATTTAATTATTTACTTGTTAGAGTTGGTTCTGAACAATAATTATTTTTTATTCAATAAAGAATTTTATTTACAGAAAATGGGTGTTGTCATGGGGTCTCTCTGTGGGGCCACCTTTGCAAACACAGTGATGGCTTACTGGGAGAAACAATTCCTGTTTAAGGACTTGGTTTTCCAAGAAAAGACCGCATGGTACACCCGTTATTTGGATGATATTTTCATTCTTTGGCGTGGTGATAAAGCCTCTGCTACAGCATTTGTTGAGCATATCAGTAAATTTACGAATTTCCTTGATTTTACATGGGAATTTAAAACCGATCGAATTTGGTTCCTTGATGTGGAATTGATTAAAAGTACTTCATTGAATGGGTATATTTCAAAAATATTCAGGAAACCGACATACTCAAATGCATTCCTTTACTTTTCCAGTTGCCATCCCTTTTACCAGAAGAGGGGGGTTGTTAAAAGTCAACTAGTGCGGGCTGCAAGGATGGTCTCTTTGGAAAGTGATTTTATAGATGAATGTAATTTATTGAAGGAAATGTTTAACAAACGAGGATATCCCACCAAATTAGTGGATGACCTCATTGATGAGGTCTCTTCTAAAAGATTGAGTGGATTATTTAAACCATTATTGAGTATTGATGACAGTTATAGTGCTATTGATTTGGATTATGGCTGTCTGAATACTTGTTTGGACAAGATGGGTGTCACTTGTAACGAACCAACATTAGAGTCTAACAGCAGAGAATTGGATTTTAAACAATTGTGTGTGTCTTCTGACGTCGATTTAGCAAGATTGAGTTTTATAACTACTTTTTCAATTGATGCCACTCTTTTGAGATCAATTATTTTTAAAAATTGTTTTTTTACTGCTGGATGACATTTCAATTAGAAAACATGTAGGTGAATTTCTTTTTGTGGTGTTCAGGAAAGGTAGGAATCTTAAAATGCTTTTGGAAAATAACACCTTAAAATGTCATGCCCCACATTGTGGCATGTTTAAATGTGAGGCTTGTCGTTGGTGCAAATACATTGATGCGGTTTCCTTTTTTATAATCAGTGGTAAAAAATATCATATTAATGATAAATTCAATTGCAACACTAGGGGGGTGGTTTATTTGAGCTTATGTTCGAAATGCCCTGTTTTTTATGTGGGCAAAACAGACCCCTTAAAATAGAATTTATGAGCATCTGTATGCCATTGATAAAAGAAATTTGAATAATGCACTAGCAAGACACATTAATGTCTTTCCGAAGCATGAATTTAAGTTTTTAGTTATTGAGAAAATCCCAGATAACATTAGGGGAGGGCCAATGGAGTTGAAGCTAGAGGAGAAAGAACTCATTTGGCAGCTGAAACTGAATGCCCTAGCCCCTCCAGACTTAAATGGCTTAGTTTCCATTAAAAGCATTTTGAAATTAAAAGCTTTAGTTAGATAGAGTTATAATTGTGATTCTTTCTTTATATTTATATATTTATATGAATGTATGTATATATATATATATATATATATATATATATATATATATATATATATATATAAAAAATATATTTTTTGTTTTTATATAAATACGTTTATATTATTTTTTATTTAGTTATTTGTATGTGATTTAATATTATTTATGTTGATTTATTTAGTTACCTTTTAAGTGGGAAAGTGACTTGGCACTTTATAATGAGGCTTGGTTTATTCCTAAGGAAATGGTGTCATGATATGTAAATGTATATAAGTGTACTTGTGTTTTTTTCAAATTGCCTGAAGAAGTTTGCTTATTTCAGTAAACGAAAGCACTAACTGTTATTTGAGAATCTGGTGTGTTTTTTTCTTCATTTCATTTACTTGTTTGCAGTTTGTTGTTTCTTACCAAGTTAATGCATAAGTGAAATGATTATGAATGTGATGCCCCATCACTGGACTAATAGTCAAGGAGCCTCAGTCCTCACCACTGGCACCAGTGGGGGATGTACACTGGGTGGATGACAAGGTACTAACACACAGTATTTCCAGCTGCAACTCTCTGCATCAAGTAAAATTTCCCTTAAGGGCACACAGAAACCACAGTCAGTCCGGGGCTGGTTTCTCCCTCTTTCTCTAGATCCCCAGTAACACTCCCCACTGGCACAGCTAGAGAGTTGAGATCTCAGATGAGTGGTCAATCCAAGACCTCCAGCACCCTCTCTGTCCAACCAGTGCTTCATGCCCCTGCCCAAGTAGCTGACACACACACACACACACACACACATACACACACACACACACACACACACACACACACACACACACACACACACACACACACACACACACACACACCCTTTTGCCCAGAGTATAAAGTTGTTATCATTGCCACCAGTCACTCCTTATCAGCTACTTTAAGCACCTTAATAAAGAGTGCTGAATCATACTGCATAATGGTACTATTAATACAAATGGTAGTTTGACCAAGAGTAAGGCTATTAGGAGTGGCCCACAGTGTCACCAAATAAATGTTCAAGTGCGCTCAGAACTTAAATATCTCCCAACAAATCAGCCACAGTGAAAAGTTTAAATATATTTAATGATAAATATTAAAAGAGCAAGAAAATATTCACTATATCTTTACAGTGACATCAGAGTTCAAAATCACAGAAAATATTTAAAACAACATTGCAGGGCCATCTCAAGTAAATAAGGAAAACATCTAAACTATGCTTTACTATATTCCTGACTGAATCTAAGAGAATTATACTATATCTTAGTTAACTTACTTAAGAGCAAGGTAGATGTGGTGAATGGATCTTCTCTACTTGTTGTCAGGTCAAAGACAGAATACAGAATGCTCTCTCTCTCACTCAGAGACCTCTCAAATTAATATGTCAAATATTACTGCTGGAATAGCTTGCAGAATTACATCTTTTCTTTTCATCTGACTCTATCCCAGGTGAGAATCCCAACAGCTAGAATCTGGCAGTATTTAGCATCTACCTGTGAAAATACATAGACAAGGGCTTTTCCTCAGATCTTTGGCAAATGGTGCAAGTCGTAAAACAATAAAACACTTCCAAGACAATACAGACAGCTCCTTAGTTTTAGAAACTGTGTCAACTTGCTGCAGTGAAACTGAAAGACAACATCTTTTTTTAAGGCCTAGCCATAAAGTAATTTAATTTCAGCTATGTTTCTGAAGTTTTGCCAGTTAGCCTCCTGTACTCCAGTTTCCCCTGTTAAAATATATACATTTAAACAGTTACAATAGTGTATGTACATTTCTGTTCTATTCCAGTAGGGTGCATTGTGGACACATTTCAAACAGTACTTTGTAAAATACCTCTTCAGCACACATCTGTACAAACAATCTTATATTACATACAGCTCTAATACATTTTTAACACAAACATCTTATCTGAATTATGTTGATATTCACAAATGACATATAATTATTTACAACAGTCCAGATAGCTGTGCTGGCAGTACCTCCTTTTGTTACACTTTATAAATCATGTTAATATTCACAAATGGCATATAATTATTCACCAAATTCCAGCTAGCTGGGCTTGCAGTATCTCCTTTCGTCACAATGAATACCACTCTTAATTACCCTGTTGTCAGATATTTTGGTATATAATTACATTGATAAAACCAAAGTATGGAATTTTATGAACTTGCTAGACTGTTACTTAAGTAGTTTTTCAGTACATCTGACTGATATTACAATTAGTATTTTTTTATGTTTTATTATTATTTTTTTCTAACTCTATTTGTATAGCTGACCTCTTGAAACTGATCAGCAAAATTTAAGCAAACCTTAGATTTTTCCTAGAAATAGTCTTTTCTTGTTTATAATTCTATCTCATTGATTTTTTAAAGAATTAACATCCTGATATTAGTTTCTGTTTACTTAACAGATAAGCTGTCTGTTTGAAAGCCTCCCACTGCCTAGTGGCATGTCACTTCCCTTTAATGCTGGCTAACCTTCTAATTACTTTCTAGTTATTTGTTTTGATGCCCCATTAAATAATTTACAGGACCTTATTTCTGCAATCTTTAACTAAGTGCTTTTACTGATTACTTCCTTTAGGTGCAGACAACTGTCTTTACAGCAAAGCAGAACTGAATGCTTCATCGTTCATGTGATTGTTGTGCATTTCCCAGGTTATAGACATACATGTAGGAGCTTCCTTGTGTATCTACTGAGTATCCCATATCACATCATTCTGCATAGCTCTGTTTCTGCAAATATAAGTGGTTAAAATGAAACCTATTGGATGTTCCTCTTTTCCTTGTTAGAGAAAAAGAAATGCAATTATTGTTTTCATTTGGACTATAATCTTCCCTTAGAGATCTCCGAAGAGTTTTTATGTTCTGGAATTGGGTTAGCATTAAAAAAAGAAAGAAAAAGCAGACTGCCATAATTGTATTGGTTTGCTAAGTAAAACAGTCACTTGCTTTCTATTTAGGGTGAAAGTTATGTTTGCTTTCAAATAACCTGAGAGAACACGGCAGAGGGTTAAGGTTAGAAACTGGCAATCAGTTTAACCTTTTATACTCTGGTCTTGAAGATTTCAGTTTCCACTTGTCTGCTGTTATAATTCTGAGTAACTTAGGTAATCCTACAGATACTCCTGTATTACCTTTGAAAACAGTCTTGTATACATTATTACCTAATTTACAAGTTGAATTTTGATAAATGGGTGAGGACTCATATCACATATTAGATAACATTAAAGAAACCCTGCTTCCTAATACATTATCTTCAGAAATGTATATTAATACACCATAGTACTATTTTATTCAAGCTCATAGTAAAATACTGCTTTTAACTGAACAGCTTATACATTAAAGATATATATGTTCATTGTTTTAGGAATTAGTAAGCATTAAGTATCTTTAATATCATAACCTAAAACCATCATAGTATAAATCTTATTGAGGGAAGAAGGATGCTGCAGAGCTGAAACACCTTCATGGGTGGAAGAAGTTGTAGATCATTGAAAGGAGCAGTTTTAGGGAAATATTCATAGTCTGGGACAGCCAGTATGAGGTAATGAAAATCCCAGACTTTCAGGATGGCTACAGAAGTGCAGAGGACTTGTTGTGAACATGCTCCCCCCCCCCATCGGAAATGTGTAATATGACTAACGCATGAGTGATAGGGTGACAGCTACTACACTGTTAAGGGGCTTTACACATATGCGCATGAGTTAATTTCATAGACTTGAATCTATAATTATGTAATTTGCATACAAAGCATGTATATAGGCATGAAGTTAGACCAGAAAGCTGCAGTTTACTGACAGAATACAAAGATGTGAGAGGGGATGAGTCAGTGCTTACGCATTCCTGGATATTTTTACTGAAGGGGGTCGTTTGGGAAAATGATTTATTTTAGTGCTTGTTCATACCTGGACATTTTATTGAAACTGAAGTAGTTTCTTGGTTGAATGTTTCATTTCAGTATGTGTGCATACGGTTTCACTTCATAATCTCAAAATGCTGAAGTCTCAAATTCCAACATTTCAAAACTATGAAGCCAAATCATTCACAATCCCAAAACCCACAATCACAAATCACACAGTCATGAACATACATACACTTTACACCACATAACACACACACTATTCTACCCACAGCACACAAACCACACAACCCTACACTACATGTAAGCAGGGGGGCAAGCCGAGATCGCACATAACAAAAAAAAAAAAAAAATCACACCACGGCATTCTCCACTCACTCACACACAAATACACATCACACATACACAAACACCAACAAATCCAACACTCATACTCATACTTACACCTTCCTACCCTTACCCACACATACAATGTATACACACACACACACACACACACACACACACACACACACACACACACACACACTCACTCACCTTCAATTCCAAACATCACACCAGCCAAACACTTCACATAACTTACCGAAAATGCATAAGCACAGATTTGAGATATTCGAATTTGCTCTTATGCACTTTCGGCACTCCGCATTTTCAGCTTCATGGTCTCGGAATGCTGAAATTTGAGATTTCAGAATTTCGAGATTATAAAGTGAAACTGTGCATACCTGGGCATTTTACTGAAGGGTCACTTGGAGAAATGTTTAATTTTATTGCTTCTGCATACCTGGAAATTTTGCTGAAGGAGTTGCTTGGGGAAATGTTTCATTTCAGTGCTTCTTCATAGCTGGGGTGAATGTTTAATTTTTGTGGTTGTGCATACATAGACATATAATTGAAGGGGTCACATGGGTGAATGTTTCATTTCAGTGCTTGCACATACCTAGACATTTTACTGAAGGGTCACTTGGATAAATGTTTAATTTCAGTTCTTGTGCATAGCTAAACTTTTTACTGTGGCAATCGCTTGGAGAAATGACTGAAACACCTAGAGCCATATTTTACACCATTGAGTGGCTAGCCCTGCCACCAAAGAAGAGATGTTGGAGAAATGTTTTATTTCAGTGCTTGCACATAAGTGAACATTTTACTGTGGGGGGGGGGGGTCACTTGAGAAAATGTTTCATTTCAGTTCACGTGCATACCTGAACATTTTACTTATGGGTCACTTGGAGAAATTTTTTATTTTAGTGCTTGTACATAACTGAGCATTTTAATTTGGGGGATGCTTTGGGAAATGTTTCATTGCAGTTCATGTGCATACCTGCTGTTAATGTTTCATTTTAGTGTTTGTGTACCTGGACATTTTACTGAAGGGGTTGCTTGGGTGAATCATTCATTTTAGTACTTGTGCATAACTAGACATACAACTGAAGGGAGTCAGTAGGGTCTATGTTTCATTTCATTGCTTGTGCATACCTGGACATTTTAATGAATGGATCAGTTAGGGAAATGTTTCATTTTAGTGCTTATAAATACCTGGGCATTTTACTGAAAGGGCAAAAGGGTAGCTTGGGGAAATGTTTAATTTCAGCAATAAATAAAAAGAAACCAATGAAATTACAAATACTAGAAAAACAAGAAATTAACAAATAAAACACTGGCCACAGACATAAAAACATAAATTTTTATTCTGAAAGTAGTAAGCACTTTAGCTGTAAACACAACTTCATCAGAGCACCCCCTTTATCATTAATCAAAATTTAAATAATTCAGTTAATTACATAATCAGTAAACTCACATCAGTACTTTAACCCTTTTCTTTGTAATGCTGCTTTGAAATGTTCTTAGTCATTCAGCCCTAGGAACCTACAAGCATCCAATCTAACCTGCCAGCAGTATTCCTTCCAATCTAATTCCTCTTCAGCCTCAAATTTATATTCATAACTAACCTAGTCTATAACACTAAACAAAAATAATTTTTGTTATTATTTATGCAGTTAAAATTATTCTCAACCAAATTCAAATGCTCTTAAAAAACATGTTTGGCCAAAGTATTGGCCATATCCATTTTGTCAATAGCATGCACATGCTCATATACCCTATCATTAAACTTTGTAATAGTTCTTCAATGCATTACACATTACACATAAGCTAATATAAACTACAATTTAGACTTACATGTATATTTTCTATTAAAGCTAATCATAAAATTCCTACTTTCAGCAAATAATCCAGTACCTTCACTAACAAACTTATAATACTTGCAAGACTGACATTTGTACATACGTATCACATTATCCTCATTTTTACAACCAGGATTCCTATAAAAAAAATTCTTTGAAATTTTTACTCTTCTTGGTAATAAACTTGGGAACTTCATTGATGACCCTCCTGGTGTCAGTGGAAATTCATAAGAAATCTCCACATATTCATGATAAGCTTCCCTGTTTCTATCTATTTCATTATATAATTTATCAGTTAATGACCTAGAGTACCCTCTCCTCTCAAACTTTTGCTTTAATAAGCCACATTCATGTAAAATAAAATCCAAGAATAATCAGTAAACCTACTTGTTCTAATAAATTGCCCCTTAACTATATTTTATTTTAGTTTGGCATGATGCATGCTTTCAAAATGCAGATAAGCATTACACTGAACTTTATTTTATGCATTTTAACATTTAACATACCTTTATTAACATTTTTATACACTAAAAAGGTTACTTGGGATAAAGTATAATTTTGGTGCTTGTGCATGTCTGGACATATTACTAAAGGGATCACTTAGGAAAATGTGCATACCTGGACATTTTTATGAAGGGGTCACTTGGGTGAATGTTTCATTTCAGTGCTTGTGCATACTTGGACATTTTACTAAAAGGGTGACTTGGGGAAATGTTTCATTTTAGTGCTTGTACATCCCTGAACATTTTACTGAAGGGATCGCTTGTGGAAATGTTTCATTTTAATGCTGATGCTTACTTAGATATTTTACTGACGGAGTCACATAGGAAAATGTGCATACCTGGATATTTTAATGAAGAGGGGTGCTTGGGTGAATGTTTCATTTCAGAACATTCAAAACAATTCCTATAAACTTTCTTCTGATAAATAACCCTCAAAAATAGAATTATAAACATTTTATATAAATGAATAACTGGATGTTTGTTAAAACATTTAAAAACAAGCTGCTTTATATTTTAACACATTGCTCAGCGAGGTCACTTCATTTAAACCTGGTGCAACCACGTCATTGAACCTCAGTTTCCAGTTCAATTGCTTTAATTCTAACAACATATCTGTATCCCCACATAAAGGTGTAATCAGAACAGTATTGATAACAAAGGCCTTGGTTGCACCAGGTGATGTGGACTTGCTGAGCAGTGTGTTAAAATATAAAACAGATTGCGTTTAAATGTTTTAACAAACATCCAGTTATTAATTTATATACAATTTTTGTAATTCCATGTTGGTTTATTTTACTAAATTTTCTGTTTTGGAGAGTTATTTATCAGAAAAAATTTTAGAGGAATTTTTTTTTAATAATAATTGTACATGCATGCATACAATACACCTTTAAATACTGATGTTGAGTTAATTGTTGAACATGTATGATTAGTTAATATAATCTGATGTGGCAGCTTCTTACTGGCTGCATACATTTTTAAATTATATATGGTTTGGTTTCATCTGTTTACTCTAATGAAGTCTTTTTAACCTATGTTAACCTATGTTAAGAGGAAACCACTCAGTATCTAATTAAACAGTGTTTTTTGTTTCAAAGGAGGTCCCATTTTTTCTTTTGTGGTTGTTTTGTGTTAGTTTCAATTGCTTTGCTACCCCTATCACATTTATTCATTTATTTATTTTACATTTGTTTACTGAGGAGGTCCGACTGGGAATAGAGCCCATTTTCAGCGATGGCCCAGGGATAAAAGCTCTGTAACACTTTACAACAATGCACAAATGTTTACAAAAACACACAATATATCAAAAAATAATTTACAACAAGTAATAAATGTAATAATGTTAAGCAGCAAACAATATTATATGCAGATTAGGCAAGGTATTTAAACACAAGTATAAAGTTTAGATTATTTGCATAGATAATATATATTTTCCAGTATAGTAGCCTAAGATAGGTTATCTTGTTGAATTTATCTGATTGCCTGCAAATTTTAGAAAGTAGTAGTTGATGTTGTTAGTAGGTTATATTGTCTGATGTAGAGAAAAATGATGAGTTGGGGATTGAGGAGGAGAAGAAGGGGATGAAAGTTTGAGAACAAGTAGTTTAGTTATGCAGATTGGATATAATCTTGCTAAAATGTGTAATAGTAGGTAGTAAGGTAGGAAAGTGAGGAAGGTAGGAAGTTTAGGGCTCAGCCAGGCAGTGGCAAGAAGATATTCAGCTTTTGATCAGGTGGTCTTAAAGTAGTGGCATAGGTTTTCTGTTAATAAGATAGGTTGATGGAGGCCGTAAAAATTTTGGAGATATAACTTTGAATAAAGATAGTTTTCAGCCTTGTTATTCAATTTGGAAGTATATAGAAGAGATTTATTTGAGGAGCAGAGGAGATGATTGTTAGTGTAGGCCTGGAGCATTTGTTGGAGGGCTGTGGTTTTGACTTGCTGGTGAATGAGTTTCTCTCTCCACTTACTGCTTGAGCACAGTTCTTTACATTTTCTCTCTCTACTTAATGCTCTTGCACAGCTCTCTACGGTTTCTCTCTCTACTTAATGCTCTTGCACAGCTCTCTACAGTTTCTCTCTCTACTTAATGCTCTTGCACATCTCTCTACAGTTTCTCCCTCTACTTAATGCTCTTGCACAGCTCTCTACAGTTTCTCTCTCTACTTAATGCTCTTGCACAGCTCTCTACAGTTTCTCTCTCTACTTAATGCTCTTGCACAGCTCTCTACAGTTTCTCTCTCTACTTAATGCTCTTGCACAGCTCTCTACAGTTTCTCACTCTACTTAATGCTCTTGCACAGCTCTCTACAGTTTATCTCTCTAGTTAATGCTCTTGCACAGCTCTCTACAGTTTCTCTCTCTACTTAATGCTCTTGCACAGCTCTCTACAGTTTATCTCTCTACTTAATGCTCTTGCACAGCTCTCTACAGTTTCTCTCTCTACTTAATGCTCTTGCACAGCTCTCTACAGTTTCTCTCTCTACTTAATGCTCTTGCACAGCTCTCTACAGTTTCTCTCTCTACTTAATGCTCTTGCACAGCTCTCTACAGTTTCTCTCTCTACTTAATGCTCTTGCACAGCTCTCTACAGTTTCTCTCTCTAGTTACTGCTTGAGTACAGCACACACTCCCCTGCCGGTTCTCACTGATGTAAGTGAGAATGTAGATAAGTAATTCAGCAAAAGTTAAACATCTCTCTACAGAGCTTAACAGGGAGAAATCAATGCAGCAAAATTTAAATACCTCTCTACAGTTTCTCTCTACTTACTGCTCAAGTACACACACACACACGCACACACACACACACACACACACACACACACCTGTCATTTTTCTCAGAATGGATATGACTGACGTTTCTCGCTGTTTCTTACTCACGTTCATGAGAATGTAAATAAGTGTAGAGCACTGCCTTTGGAAAGTAGAGCCCATGCAGCACATAAAACAGCTTAACAGATTTCTCCTCACATATAAGAAAAAAAAATCAATGCAGCAAACGTTTAACAGCTTAAACACACACACACATGACTGCCATTTCTCTCAGAAAGGATATGACTGCTGTTTCTCTCTACATGTACTGCTTGCACAAAAGGACAAGCAACAAAAAGACTGATGAACAGAATTTTTAAGCCCCCACCACAGTCTTTTTTTGCCTTACCTGGAGGAGCCGGGGAAGAAGATGCACTGCCTGTATAACACACGGACTGGCCTGCAGCAAGTTAAATTAACTTAAGTAATGTGTTGGGCATTCTGACAGGCTGTCTGTCTGCACATCGTCATGTATACTCTGCATGTGATGATGTCATTCATTAAAAAAAAACTTCAAAATAAAAAAAAACCCTGGAAATTTGGAAATTAAAGGAGCTCTCAGGAATTCATGGCACCCCAATATTTTGCTCTCAAAACTTGTATTTACCGAGGAATTTGGTATGGTTGAGAAGTATGTCCCTTGTGTGGGTGTCAAACAGCTGGGCCAGGGCATTGGAGTTAATGAATAAAAATGTGATAATTAAATAGTTTGCAGCTCATTTGCAAACACCCACTTACTCATAATGGCAAGTAGCTTACTCACAATAGCTTGATGATATATCCATTCAGACCCTAACTCTAATACTAAATTCACACTAACCCTAATCCTAATCCTAAATCCAGCTACCTTATGTTAACCATAAAATAAAATCTCCCAGTCACTTTCTAACCCTATTTCCAAACATCACTCCCTAAACCTATAACTTTCAGTTATTCTCTATACCTAATACCAAACCCTGATCCCAAAACCTAAATCCCCCATTTGCTCCATCACTCTAATTCTAAACCCCATGCCCTCAACCTAACATAAAATTTCAGCCCCCAATATTAATTACAAATGTTGCTCCCTAAAAATAAAACTCCTATTTTTCTCTGTAAGTCTGATTCCAAATCTTCTACCTTAAACATAAACTCCCAGTCACTCCCTAAACTTTATCCCAAACCAACTCCCTAATGCTGACCTTAAAATAAGCATGTGCTCTCTAACCTTAACTGTAAAACTTCCTCTCATGTCCTCCAGCTGATATGCTTTCTTTGGTTCAAGTGGAATGCCTCTTCTATTAGGAAGTCTATTCTTATTTTATTATGCTCAGCTACTGCTGTTTCATTGGTATTGCCATTTCCCTGTGGGCTGGTGCATTCTTTCTTGTTTTTTACTTGCTGTAGTTACTTTCAAAAAATATATGATCAGATTTCTGTTGTTGGTGATGTAGGTAGTTGGTTTTGGCAGCTTGATTGATTTATGTGTTTACTGTATAACTGCATTGATGTTAAATGACAAATAGTAAGTTTTCTGATTGATTGGGGGTCTTCTGATGTTTATATGCTATAGTAAAATTAATTTATATATATATATATATATATATATATATATATATATATATATATATACACACACACAGAGTTCCGCTTATGGTGTGCTATGGAGCAGACATATCCCCAAGTCCACCTGTGCAGAGCTTGTGTTTTTTCTTTTAAAATAAAGTTGAAAGCACTTGGAAAAACATTGATAGTATGTCTAATAGTGTAGTGGCGGTCCTAAAGATGACTATTGACAAAAGGTTAAAGTAGAAGACAGATGTTTTTTCTAAAACCAAAAATCACTTGACTGTCATTATCCACATGAAGCATTATGATAAAGATAGTGACTCCCCAAATTAGAACAGTGGACAATGCACAGTAGGCAGACTATGAAAGACTAGCCTAACAAGAGCTTATGTTAGTGACAAACTTAGTACTTATTGGATAATTATATTGTGACATGCCAAAGAAGTAAAAATACTGAAATCGCATGCTCCCCCTACTGACAAGGTGCAATAGGAAAATAAATTCTTGTAAGAACAAGTTATGAATGAATTAACTGAAATGGAATTATTAAACATAAAGCAATTTGACTAGGAAGGCAAAGTCCCATGGCAGAATATATGTTAAGTGTCATGTGTTCAGGATAAACTGGCAAACTCAACAGGGCACAGAATCTTTTTTGCAGGTCTGGTAGTTGTAGTTTATCTTTCAGGCTGTGTCTTTGTTCATTTTGGAACCTATAAGCAAAAGGATGAAATTCGGTTCTGTAATGGAAGTTTGGTAAAATTTAAATTACTCAAAAAAATTGTGTTTTTTGAAGAAGGTTGTTGTGCCCCTACTTAGCTCATGTTATCTCAGTTTCTGGTGCCTTTGTGTGGGAGAACTGAGGAAGCTGAATTTCAGAATGTTGTATCCAGACATATTGAGAGATTTTTTTTTTTGTTTTTTTTTTCCCTTGAAGATTCAAAACTTTTACTGATTCTAGGGAAGCATTTACATTTATTTAATAGCATGCATCTGGCAAATCATGGCTCTTCACTCGCTAGCATAACAGTTTCATTACATTTGGTTGAGCAACTGCAATGTGCATTACACTTTCATAGATATTCAGTTCCAAACAGTATAACTAAAAGGCAGAAACAATCATTTTTATAAGGGAGGTAATCCTCCTGGACCCTCCAACAATATTTATCCATATCTATCTCTCTCTCTCTCTCTCTATATATATATATATATATATATATATATATATATATATATATATATACCTATATATCTTTCCATACACTAGATCGAAGGTTCACTACTTTGAAATAGTGTATGGAATGCACACTGCAGCGAAAGTGCACTTCCCCTAGAGCTTGTATCAGAAACCAAACTATTAGGAGTCCAAATCGATGACCAGTTTAAATTCCACTCCCATCTGCTAAAAAACATAAAAAAAACACACCAAAAACTTGGAATGCTCTACCGTCATAATCGCTTTCTTAGCCCAGCTACCAAGATTACACTCTCAACTACATTTCTCTTACCCTCCCTTCTCTATGGAGCACCCCTTCTCACTAACCTCCAATCTTCCCTCAAAACCAAACTATCCTCTTGTTACAATAAAATTGCCAAATTTGCCACTTCTAACAAATCATCCACACACCACTGTGAACCACTCCAGCAACTAAAATGGTTAGAACTACCCAACTACCTCTCATATACCCAACTCACATATGCTCACAAACTGATTTTCCAGCCATCCCTCTGCCCCTCACTCTCTTCTACCTTTAAAATGCACCACACACAAAGACAGCTAAGATCAAACAATCAAAACCTCATAGAAATACACAGACCCCACCACCCTCCTGGACAAAACCTCCTGTCCTTCTCTCTAGCACGCTCATGGAACTCCCTTCCTCCCTCTATTCGTACTATCACAAGCCTCCCATCCTTCAAAAAATCACTCCACTCTTATCTATCTTCATCATGGCAATGCTCCTGCTCTCACCCTTCATATCCTACTATTTCATCTAGTATCTCTTTCAGCTCTGACTACTCTGACTATACGAACACCAGGCAGCAGGCCTACCTGTATACTACACTAACTCTCTCTCTCTCTCTATATAAATACAAAAAAAAAAAAAAAAAAAAAATTTTTTTGTTTTTATAAATTTGGTGTAACTCTTATTGCCTTGTTTCAGCTGTTTTCTGCACGATTTATTACGTAAATTGTACTATGTTTTACCCCATCAAATGTATATTTCCTCTGTACTTGGTACCCCATGTAATGTCTATGTATATCCTCATTCTCTGTTAAATATGTATGTGGAGCTTTTCTCCCCAGGACTCCATTGAAAACGGGTTCTTGAGCCCAATGGACTATCCTGGTTAAACAAATGCAAATAAATAAATAAATAAATAAATCGAAAGTGCACTTACACGAAGTTCAGTACAACGAACGGGTGTTGTACTGAACATCTGTGCAATACTCACGGACCTTAGGGTTAGGGCATGTGTCATGGTAAGGGGATAGCCCTACGAGCTATCCCCTTCCCATGACTTGTGCCCTAACCCTAAGGTCCGTGATGACTGCAGCCCAATGAAGGACATAGCAATGTCCTCCACTATGGTGCGATAGTCACGAACCTTAGGTTTAGGGTATGGATTAGGGTAACGAGATAGTTTTACTAACTGTCCCCTTACCCTAACCCGTGCCCTAACCCTAAGGTCCGTGAATATTGCACCATAGTGGAGGATATAGCTTGTTTTTTGATGTCCTCCACTGTGCTGCAGTACTTTCAGTGAAGTGCACTTTCGCGGAAGTTCACTTTCGTTAAAGAGAACTTTTGCGTAAGTGAGGCTTCCTATTACAAGTTCGAAGTTGTGAACTTTTGTTCTTGTAATAGGAATCCATACACACATATATATACATATAGTTTCACTTCAGAATCCTGAAGTATCACTTTCCTGAACTTCATAATCCGCAACCCAAAATCCTGAAAACTCAAAATCCTGAATCACAAAATACTAAAAATAAACAGGACACAAAGAATGACAATATTCCAGTATAAAGTCACAAAGAAACACATACAAGACAAAGGATAGCACATTTCACCAAGTATGGGCAGGGGGGCAAGCCCCCCCACACACCATGTTATTTATTTATTTATTTATTTATTTATTTATTTATTTATTTATTTTATTTTATTTATTTGAAGTTAGTTTGCCAGGATTCTCCATTGGGCCGAATGAGCCCATTTTCAATGGAGTCCTGGGGAGAAAAGCTCCATAGATACAATATCAAATATACAAGTAAGAATAAAAGTAAAATACAATAAAATAACATAACAGTTTGTTAAAGTGTCAGAGTAGTACTTATAAGCACAAGAAAATGTTAATGCAACAGGAAAAATACAGAAGGGCATATGCAACAATACTTATCAGTTTACAATTTTTAATCTCTATGTTTACTAGCAAAAGGAAAAGAAAAGAAGTGTTAAGTAAGACTATAGTTAGTAGGTGTGTACAGAAGATATTTACATAAGAGGTTAATTACAATATTTATGTTCCCATAGGAGGGAAGAGTTGTAGACTAAGGGGTGAGAAGTAGCTGGTGATGTTATGCAGGATGGGAACATGAGCATTCCCAGAGAGATGATAAACGTGAGTGGAGGAGAGATTTAAAGGTGGGAAGGCTGCTGGTACTATGGATTTGAGGTGGGAGGGACTTCCAGAGATGGGCAAGGGAAAAGGAGAGTAAGAGTTTGCATGCTGGACGGGCTGGTTTGTGGAGTTCAACTAGGTTCTGAGTGCTGGTTCTTAGGGGTCTGCTAGGTTGGTGCATGGTGAAGGTTGAGGAGAGTGAGGGGCAGAGTGAGGGCTTGAAAATTAGCTTATGAGCATGAGTTAGTTGGGTATAGGTAAGGTAGTTAGGGAGCTCTAGCCAGTTTAGTTTTGTGGAGGGCAGTACAGTGATGGGATGAGGATCTGTGCCCAGTGGTGAATTTACCGATTTTGATGTATCAGGAAGAGAGTTTTGTTTTAATAGAGGATTTTAGGTTGGTAAAGTGTGGGGCACCATAAAGGAGAGAAGGGATGAGGTATGTGGTAGATAGGAGGAATCTAGTGGATGGGGAGAGGAAGCGGATATGGCGGTAGAACATACCGAGTTTCTGATGTGTTTTTTTAATATTTGTTTGTATAAAGGAATCAAATGTAATCTGATTATCAATGAGAGCTCCTAACAGTTTGGCTTTGGAAACAATTTCTAGGGATGTGTTATTTTGACTGGTTATGAGGAAAGAATTTATGTCGATAGTTATGCTTTTGGATGGGGTGAATAGCATGAGTTTGGTTTTTGATGGATTGAGAGCTAGATGGTTATCATGCATCCATTTTTCAGTGGTTGAGAAGGCATCTTGAGTTAGTTTTATAAGGGAGGGAATGGAGTTTGCAGCACAGATAATAGCTGAGTCGTCTGCATATTGGACTATTTTAGCATTTGGGATATTGTGGTGGAAGTCATTAATGAAGATGTTGAACAGTAAGGTACCTAATATGGAGCCTTGGGATACACCAGTGTCAGTGTTGAGGAAAGAGGAGGTAGATTTCTTCCATTTGACATATTGTTGCCTGTTGGAAAGGTAATTGGAAAACCAGTTGATACAAGAGGGTGAAAGATGTAGGTTAGAGAGTTTGGTCAGCAGGAGGGAATGGGAGATGGTACCAAAGGCCTTAGAAGGGTCTAGGAGGAGAGTGGAGACAATATAGAGTCTCTAGCTTTATTTACAGTTTCGAGGAAGGAGAGTAGAGCAGTAGAAGTGTTGTGACAGGGTCTGAATCCATGTAGTGTTGGGGTTTGTAGGTGGCTGTTGGTGAGGTATGGTAATAGTTGTATGTGGATACATTTTCAAGTAGTTTAGAGATGGGAGATAAGATGGCAATAGGTCTAAAGTTGGAGATGTTATTGTTGTTTCCTCCTTTATGGAGGGGAATAATGTAGGCTTTTTTTCCAAATTTGGGGTACATAACCTTATTGGATTGACCGGTTTATAAGTATACAGATGGGGAAGGCAATGGCTTCAGCAGCTGTCTTTAGGAAGAAGGAAGTGATATTATCAGGGGCATTAGAGCAAGGTTTTAATTTAAGAAGGAATTTTTTTATAGTAGATACAGGTATGAGTTTGAGGGAGAAGAGAGGGAGGTGGGTAGTGGAGGGGCCTGGGGAGGAAGGGGTAGTTGGAATTGTAGCTGGCTGAGTGGAGTTATTAGTGAATGATGATGTTAATTTAGATATGGAATCAATGAAGAAGCTATTAAATTTGAAGGCTAGGTCGGTATCAGAAGTATTGTGATCAGGTTGTGGGTTTCCTTTTTGCCAGGGTTGAAGAGGGAGGAGATACTATTACAGAATTTTGTTGGGTTAGTCTTGTGATTATTTTGGAGGGTGATATAGTAGGATTTGCGGTCCGAAGTGATAAGTTCTTAATTCTGTTGTGGAGTATTTTGTATTTGTTTAGGGTGGCCGGGGTTTTGTATTTGTAGTAGTTTTTCAAGGCTTTATCACGAAGGCGCATGACAGCTAAGGTATCTTTTGATAACCATGGGATGGTTTTGCTCTTGATCCTTTTTGTTCTTAGGGGGGGCTAAGGTTTCTAGAAGGTTTAGAAATGATGCATTAAAATAGGTGACAGCTTTGTCTAGGGCTAGTGTATTTAGGCGACTCCAGTTAAATTGTTTAAGTAAGTCAGAGAAGGTGTTGGGTTAAAGTTTTTTAAGGAGCGTACAGAGATGGTGGTATGTGGCAGCTGTAGAGAGGGAGAGTGACGGTGAGCAGAAGTAGGAAAGTGGTCACTGAGAGAGTCAGGGAGTGTACCACTACTTGAGATAAGGTGTGGGTTTGATACCAGAATCCAGTCTAGGGTACTTCCACAGGAATGCTCCTTAGATGGTCTGGTTATTGAATCGATTAACTGGTGAAAGTTGTAGAGGTTTATATTTAGGGGATTTGTTGGGCATTGGACAGAGGACCAGTTGATGTTACCGTCCCCTAGGATAACAGTTTCATTAGTAATGTTGATGGAGAGCAGAGAAAGAATGTCCTCAAGAATAGGTATGTTTTCACCAGGAGGGATATAGAGGGAGGCTAAGCATATTGTTTTATGCTTGTTTAGGGGGAGTAGGGCTAGAAGTAGTTCGGCATTGGCAAACTGGGGAATTGGTTTAGAATAAGAAGTAACTGAAAAGGAAGAGGAGTAGAGTAGAGCTACACCACCTCCTTTTTTGTGGGTTCTGTCCTTCCTAATGATATTGTAGTTGGGGGGAGTTATTTCTGAATCTTTTATGGAGGGTCTTAGCCATGTTTCGGATATTGACAGTATATCAGGATTGTTATGGAGAAGCCAAGCATGGAGGTTTGGGATTTTGTTACATAGACTGAGCATTTAATGCTGAGAAGGTGAGGGTTTTTGTAGATGAAGGTGTGTTGGAGGGGGTTGTTGAGGAGTTGATGGAAGAGGGACCAGGGTTGGGGTGTATGTTACCAGAAAGTAGGGTGGTGATAAGTTGGTGAAGATGAAAATAAAGGTAATTAGAGAGTTTTGTGTATGGTTTAAGGGTTATAAGTTTAGTAAGAGTAGTGCAAGTCAGACTTGGATTGATATGTTTGTAGGTGGAAAGTAGTTTGAAGTGGAAGAGTAGGGAGGGGTTGCAGAAGTATAGGTGAGGGCTTATGGGGGTGGAGGAGTGTTTGTGTTGTTTAGGGATTGAGCTGGTTATGTGATAGTGGGGGCAGTGAGTATTGTAGAAGGGTTTGGTGATGTAGGTTAGATAGGATAAGCTTAGTAGTAGTAGTAGATGGGTAATAGGTGAGGAAGGTTTTGTTAGCATTACTGTGGTTTTAGTGTTGAAGTTGAGGTGAGTGATTGGTGTGAGTGGAGTGTAGTATGAGTGGGAGTGGTTAGGCTAGGTGATTGAAGGGTGGTTGGGGTGGAGACAGGAAGTAAGGGGTGGGGAAGGAAGAGGCTAATTGGAGTGGGTGTGGTTAGTGGGGTATAAATGTAGATGTAGTGGGGGCAGGTGATAATTGGGGACAGGGTAGGGGAGCAGAGTGAGCCCGCAGGGCGAACGGAGTGGGAAGAGCCAGGAGAAGAGGACCAAGGATGAGGCTATGGAAAACAATCAGTAAGGATAGGAGAAAGAGACACAGGGTAAGAAACTTAAGGTAAGTAGACACTAGGGTTAGGGACAGGGTGGTGAGTCAAAGGCGGAGGAAATATAGAATTTGCTAGGTGGAGAGATTCTATTTTCTTGTCTAAGTTTTACCCTTTTATTTGTAAAGGTTATAGCTTTTTAAGATTGAAGTGAAAGGTAGTTAATGGATGGGTGCTGCCATCTTCTGGCCAAATGGGTAATTACAGAATGTCAGGGGCAGCACTGGGAGGGAGGGAAGGAAGGGAAGAGTCTATGGAGCCAAGAGAGGATTGGGTCAGTGCTGGGCTGCTGGCTAGCGCACGCTGGGTTACACAATAACATCAACCAGTGGCACAAATGGTTATGCAGTAAGTTACATACACTCTTTTAGTATTTGGTTCTTGTGGGGAGGTATGACAGTTTCCTGATACACCACATGATCCCTGAGATGGTTCTTACTGGTAGGGAACCCTGGTACAATGTAGGTCAGGTAATATGTCTGGGGTAACCTGTACGTATTGATAGCAAGCTGTAAAATGAGAGAAAGGTAAAATTAATGCTATGCAGACAGAAAAGCAGCCATTTAGAGGGAAATACAACAATAGTGTAGTATAGTTTAGGCAGAGAGGGGTAGCCTAGGGGGTGATATGTAGTGAGAGTGTGAGGTTTGAAGAAGTGTAGACTATAGAAAGACTAGGGGGAGGAGAAAGGAAGATTACATTTGGTTAAAGTAAGAACAGTAGAAGCTTCAGTACCATAGTACAGAAAACTTGGCTTAGAACCAGTGTTTTACAATTAAACAGAATTAATCAGTACTGGTGATACATAACAAATCAAAGACTGCATGTAGATACAGAGTAGGCAGTGTTCAGACATTCAGTAAAAGTGAACTTTGCACTAAACAAGTTAGCCAACGTTATAAGACAATAAGCCCTGCGTGAGGAAGCACTTACAATCTCAATAAACACAGTCTGACAAGTATAGGCAGAAGTAATCAAACAAATCTCACTTGAATCTTATCCTCTTACTTAACATACCACAGCATGAAATAGTTTATACTAGAAGGGCACGTTATCTGAGCAAGTTGAGCATGTCAAGATAAGAGCAATTACGACACTTATAAATGAGGCAGGATTGTATGGTATTAGTTAAAGAATAGAAACAAGTGTCTAATTTCAGTATAGGTATACGACATTTAACTAGTCCATTTATTTGTATTAATATAGAGTCTAGCATACATTATACAGGGTAGACAACATTATGTGTTAGAGGAAGTACCTTAGATAAGGTTTTTCTAATTACAATAACCGTTTTGAGACTTGATTAATCTAAATCTGGTAAGCTTTGTCGTGTACACACTGATAGAGCATTACCAGTTTAGTGTCTCAAGTTGAGGTGTCCCAGGTCGGAAATATATAAACTCCAAGAGTGCCCTCTACAGAAAAAATGGCAAACATACTATCACATGTGTTCATGACTGCCTGTTGTAACCTTAGTAACATTCCCTTTTAACTTGCTATACTGCAACATAACTCATGATAGTGTATTGAAGTGCAATCTTTGAGTTGATATATTTAAGTAGTAGGGGGTGTGGGGTGCAGGGGGGCTTGACCTCTTTTTATATTTGGTGGAATGTAATCTGGTTTGTGGTCTCTGTCAGTGTTTGTATCCTGTGTGTTTTCAGTCTTTTGGGATTCATGATTTTGAGTTTTCAGGATTTTGAGCTTCCAGATTATGAAACTTAATGAAATTCAGGATTGTGATATTTAGGATTCCGAAGTGAAACCACATATATATATATATATATATATATATATATATATATATATATATATATACATACACACATGAAACTTTATGAAATTCAGGATTGTGATATTTAGGATTCTGAAGTGAAACCATCTGTGTATATATATATATATATATATATATATATATATATATATCTACATACACACACTCATTCATACATGCATATATGCACATCAACTCTATTGTCATATTACAGTGGAAAAGAAAGGAGAAAAACACAAAATGTGCACTGCTAGCTTGCACAATCCAACACAATGTGCTAAAGCAAGATATAGTATTCTAAATTCAATGTAAAGGCATGCAATTACATTTGCATCAATGAAGCATAGACATGTGTACAACAACATGCTTGTCAAATGAACCCAAAACATTGACCGACTGTTCAAAGGCGCTGCTTGAAGTTTAATGACATTTCTGAAGTGATGCATAAGTCAGTGATACTTTTCAGTCATCAAGAATCATATGGTGCAACAGCAAATGATTATTTAAGCTATAATAAAGCAAGCCTGATGTTAAAGATACTGTATGTTATGATGCAATTATTATTTATTTAATCATTTATTTGCATTTGCTGACCAAGATAGTCTGACAGTGTTAGCAAAAACAAGTCATTTTCAGCAGAGGCCTGATGATAAAAGCTCCATTCATCAATGTGAAAATGACAAGATACACAAAAGGAAAAAATTACAATAATTTTCCTAGTAAGATAGCTTACTAAAGGGGTCTATATTACAACATCTAACTCACAGGAGTCAGAACGTTGAATATCGAACCAAAACGTTTGAAAAACGAAAATAGCGAAGCCACGGCACACCGATTTTTTTTCCCAGGGAAGAAAATCGGTGGGCATTTTCGGGGCTTTTCTATTTCCTCCACTGTGGTGCAATCTCGGAGTTGGTATATTTAAGTGTGGGGGGGGGGTATGCTCCCCACATTAGTTTAAGTTTAAAGTGTAAGTATTTTTTTTTTTTTGTACTGGAACAGCGATTTTTTTCCCTGGGGAAAAATAATCACTGTTCTGTGTTTTTGTAATTCTTGGATTTCGAACTTGATGGTTTAATATTACATCGTTCGAACTTCTGTGAGTTCAACGGTGTAATATAGACCCTAATACAGAGTAAGATTATTAACAGATAGCAAAAGCAGAAGATAGTGATATAGATTTTATGGTTTCATCAGTAGGTTTTTCACACTTGACTGTGTGGAGAATAGGTAAGGAGAGAAGAGTCTAGGTCTAGAGGAATTACAGTAGTGGATCTAGGAAAGAGAAAGGAGGGAATGTGGATTTGGAAACATTAGGGGAAGTACAGGCAATAAAATAGTGGAACTGGAAATGAGAGAAAGGCATGAGTTCACTAAAGAAGACAGGAAGCATTTTGAGTGTAGAGTATGTGTAGAAAAAAGGGAAAAGACAAAGAGAATGGAGGAAGGCCTACAGAGAGAAATAGAATGGAGGAAGGCCTAGACAAAGAGAAATAGAATGGAGGATGTTGATTCAGTGTATTATTAATAATATGCTATAATACAAGAATATTTCTGACAATTTTTAAGTTTCTATTTATTAGCTGGATACAAAAGACTTTAATTTGCTTAATTATGTTTTCAGCTTGTTAGTGGCTTATTGAGCCAGTCTGTTAAGTAATCACAGAAATAGGTTAGTAGTATTTTTTAGAGTATAACATGGAGGCATAAAACTATTTTTTTTTTTTTTTTTTTTACTTCTGACATCTGTAGCTTAGATGGCTTATCAGGTCTTGATGGTTGCAATACTAGACTAGTAGTAGGTTAGGATTACCTTGCTGTTGAATGATGTGCCTCATTAAACACTGCTGCAACATAATGAAGATATATAAGGTTATCCTACCAACATAACTCTCAACTGTCCAGATTTTTGCAGAATGTCTAGAGTTGCCTCATATTTTTGTTCTGTTTTTCATAAAAATGTATCATTTCTGGCAACTTATTCAGGAATGACATCACTAGATAATGACATACATTTGAATTTTTGGCTTCATATCCTTCAAAAAATGCATGCCAAAGCAAAATCTATTAGTCTGTAAATTTTCTGTGTTTATATGAGCAATATGTAAAATTTGTCATTGACTTTGGTACTTTTTTCATTCATTAGTTTTAGCTTTGTCCAGATTTGTTGCACTTAGAGGAATACCTGCCAAGATATTGGACGTCTGGCCAGTGTTCAAAAGCTGTTGGCACCTTTCTTATGCACCATATGCCCACTGAAGAAAAAATTATGTGTAAGGATTGCCACCCAGCCTGCATTTCCTGTCTTGATGAATCACAGGAAGTATACACATGAATCATTTGTCACCCCCCCAAATTTTGAAGTAGACTAAATAGCCTCAATTTTTTTCTAGAGAACCAATGATCCAAAATCTAGCCTGGACATTCATAGCTACAGACTGTTCTTCATTGGATGCCCCCTTCAATAAAAAAAAAAAAAAAAAAAACTTTAAAGAGAGTACTGAAGGGACTCTTTCATATATTTATTTTTCTTGGTCTGGATCTGAAGAACCCACTTTCATAGTTTCAGATCCCTTACAGTCAGTCCAATCTTCCTGATCCCTCTGGACGTGCTCCACAGGAAGCCACTAAGTACCAGGAGTCAGGCATGTCCAGTCAGACTAGACATCAGCCTGCCTGATGCATGCCTGCATCAGCCAGGAAAGGAGAACACTGCTTTGTTTTGTCTTAAGGGATGGAGGATAAACTGGAGAGGCTACATAAAGTGCCTGAATCCCATAAATACCTATTTATGAACCTACTAGCTGGCCATGCTGTGATTTCTGTGGACAAAGATGGTTCCTCCAAGCCCTTGAAATCTTCCCATCCTGTCCTCTTGAGTAGGACAGGAAGACATTTGATAGATATGGTAAGACGATATATGCTTTTTCAACCTTTGTCTTCAGAGCAATTAACTGCCTGATCCATGTGGCCAGGTAATTCTGTTTTATTTTTCAAACATGCAACAGATTTTTTTCTAACTTCCCTCATTCAAAATCTTCCCAATCTAACCTGGTCTCTTCTGTTTTATAGGTCACAAAGCATTCAATTAAGTATCCTTGTGGTGTAGTAGAGTCTCCCAAAAATGTCATTCCCCAGACTTTGAATGCTCTCTTGGAAAAAAAATTCTTTCTTGGTAGTTCTTCAACTGAAGTTGTTAAGCATTTAGAAGGGTAAGTTAATTCAGGGGGTGAAACAGCTTTTTTCTGTCACTATTTTCCTAAATATAATAGAAATTACCCCGCTAGCCCTGACACATACTTTAGGAAACTATTAAACCCATAGCAGTAAAGCTCAGGTAAAAAGCATTATAAAAAGAAATGACAAGGAGACCCCAAGAAGAAAGGGATAGACCCCAAAGTTATTCCCAGTCCACAACAAGTAATAACTTCCTATGCCCTCCCTCCATTCCTACCCTGGCCATTTCATCAACACAACAGGCAGTCTGTCTCTTTCTGTGCACATCTGGAAACAAATAGCAACCAATTTGCTTGCATTAAAATAATTCAAAATGGCTGCACATGGCAGCAGAAGTCCAAACCTCCAATGCCAGGGATCTTTCTCCCTTCAAAAAAACAAACAGACACTTCTATTTCCACAGATACCTTCATAAATGCTATGTCAAGTTGTTAGAACACCATTTATCCTACTCAGCAGGGAAAGGGCTTTTGCTTCAGAATTTTTCTTGTAGCCAGAAAAGTAGGAATATAAAGTCTTGTTTTGGATTGTTCATTTCAAAATTCATTTCTAGTTATTCCAAGGTTCAAAATGTTAATCCTACAGTCACTGTTTCCTCTTCTGTCCTCCTGTAACTTTTTATAACTCTAGACCTCAAGGATGCATTTCATCATATCCCAATACACAAATATTCATGCATTACTTAAGAATGTTTGTCTGGGTTACATTTTCAATTTGTATCCTTACCTTTTGGACTTTCCATAGTTTGAAAGAGATTTACAAAACATAACTCAACTAAATGCCTTCTGTAGTCTTGGGGGAATTCACATTTACCTTTACCTTAATGATTACCTCATCTTAGCAGATTCTACTCAAGACATTCAAGCATCACGCCTTTCCACAGTAAGCCTGCTCCAAAAACTAGATTTCAATTTAAACCTGCAGAAATCCTCTCTAGTTCCATCTTACAAGTTGAAATTTCAGGGATGACTCATGGAAACTTCTCTCTTGATGAATTACCCATCTCCAGAGAAAGTTTCATTTTACCATATACAGTTTTATACTTGGCCTACAAGTCCATTTCCACAGCAACCAAGTTCCTCAGAATTCTAGGCTACATGACATCTGCTTTAGTTGTTGTCCCTTTATCCAGACTTAATAAGAGGAAGATTCAATCAATCCTCAGATTAGCTTGGACTCATCATCAACACCTGTTGTCCTTGACTGTTCCAGTTCCTAGCATAATCAAGAAGGAAATTCTATGGTGGTCAAACCAGACTTAAATAAAGCCAGGCCGCTCTCTTTGTCCTTCCAATCTAAGTAAGTCTGTAACAACAAATTCCTCAAACTTTGTCAGGATAGTGGTGTCCAAAGGGATCACATTTTAGGAAAACATTTCAACCTCAAAGATATGATGCCCCTTATAATACCATTAAAAGTATTGAATCAGCTGTGGACTTGAGGACCACTGTTGGTAATCACAGAAACACCACAGTCATGTGGTACATAAATGTTGGGGACAATGAACAGGTTTTACTCCCTTTTGGAGAATAGACTTGTTTGCTTTGGAAGTTGCAGTTCAATTCAATATCTCCACTCAGATAATTAAATGATGCTGTAGCAGAGAACAGTTTACCATTAGACCTCCCTCTATCTTCTTTATTCCAGGTCAAGCATTTTTTTACAAGAGTTTTGGAGGTAAGAAGTTTACAAAGGATGGAGCAGAGCATTAATGTAGTCTCAATGAACAGATCCCGGACAGACCAGAGTAGATCTGTTTGTTTCCATTCTCAAATGAGAATTATAGAAGTTCTATACCTGGACTCCTTGTAAATGAGCTGGGAAAACTGACTCCTTTTCATTCCTATGTATGGGAATGTTCCTCTGTTTCTTCATCCCTTTCCCATGTGGTCATTGACAATTATCAAAATCTACCTCACAGAATGGACTTGTTCTAGGGTTACCACCTGTCCCACTTTGTGAGGGACAGTCCCTCTTTGGGCAGTTGTGTCCTGCTAAAAAATTGTAAAAATGGCAAATGTCCTGATTTTTTAAATTAAATTATTATTTTATATATTAACAGCATGCAGTTAATTAATATTATGTTATGTAGCACCTAAATGTAAATGTTATAAGAGAATAACTAAAATGACATAATGAGTAAAGCTTTTATTTTTAGGCAAAAAAGGAAGTTCTGTCCTTGTGTACTTTGGGGTATGTTTCGGCCTGCACAATCTGACGTTTGTACCAAAAATGTCCCACTTTGGGCATTTGAAAAGGTGGCAACCCTAACTTGTTCCCCAGGACAAGGGATCTCTCTCGTCCACCTCAATATTCTGAACCT
>NC_056739.1:1890953349-1891035849 GCF_019279795.1 Protopterus annectens | reverse complement strand
ATGGCTGTGGTGAACTAAGAGGAAATCTCTTCATTTGTGAAGTACTTTTATTATTGTCTCATCTTCTTCTGGATCTGTGGGTTTTTTGCCATTTTATTATGCATACAGTCTGCTGCATTTTGGGAGAAGTAATAAATCATAACAGAGGCTGTAGTACTAAAGCTCAAAAATGCAATCAGTGAGTAGAAAAATACTGTGGAATAAACGTGCAACACGCCCCTGTGTTAAACAGAAATCAGTTATTATATATGGTTTCTAGCCCAAGTAGTCAGAGAACTAGGGCATGTGCATCATTTTAATGGTACTTCCTAGCATCAGTGCTACTTAGTAACACACATCTCTCCCTCCTTCATATCCATTGCTGATGTGCTTCAGTATGTACCATCTGCTGGCACAAACTGGAATCATGTTGTTTTGTTGATGACACTTTGAATATTGTCCTTATTATTGATGCACTCACTCAAAGTCTTCTTTCAATGAATAACACAAGTATTTTGATTGGAATTTGCCAAGTGTGTATGTATTATGTGTTTGTCTGAAGGAAGTGTTAACATTTTATTACCTCTATGGAGTTTTGCAATGCTAGCAGAGGTATGTTGATTTATATTTTGTGTCTTGATATATTTCACCATTACAAGGTGTTGACCTTTTCCCTTTAGTTTTACAACATGAAGGTAGGAGTACATAGGCAAAGGGCTAACCATCCATGCATGGGGTGCAAGAGGGGCTCTGCATCTGCTTATAATTTTGTTATGTGGCTTAATGGTATTATTTTATTATCATTTTTGTTTATTTTTTCATAGTCATATCCCTAATTATTACCTCTCAGCGGTCCTTTATTTTTGGACTTGTTTGTACGACACAAATCTGTGCAGAATAAATCAAACCATCTTGTATCTCTGTCAATGCATCATAAACCCGCTTAATCCAAATTCCAGTTTGTTCTTTCTAAGTTCTGTATGCACACATTAACACATCTCAAGCCTTGCTTTCTTTTCAGCCATTCCATAAGATCCTATCTTGTCTGTCGCTGCCACTGTGACTGTCTTTTATTTGTGCAGTCATGCTGATACATAGGTCTCCAACATTTTTCTTCCCCACCCCCTCCTCACAAGCACCTAGTTTTGTCCCAGGAATGTGTTTCCTGCCTCGGTTGAGCCCCCTTCATAGAGACTGAACTACTCTCCGAGTCCTATTAAACTTCTGCATCTACTGATATTTCTTCATCTTGGTACTGCCTCCATGCAGAGGGAGGTCAAATCAGTTTACCATCCCACCCTATACTTTTGCAGACACCACTTTCTTCTTCATGCACTTCTCTTCCCTGAAGGGTATGTCAGACCGTGTTAGCCATCATTTTTCTAATAAGAAAGCAGCTGTGACACTTGTTGAATCATTGTTATAGTATGTAAAGATCTGCCCAAAATACATGGTTTAATAAAGTACCCTTTGATTGGATTCACTAGTGTGTCTCTGCATTCATAATACTTCATGGTCTGGGTGAGCTCAGTAATGCATTCCTTGCAACGCCAATACCAAATGTTACCTCTAGTAGTACTGTATGATGTAAATAATGCAAACAATGACTATCTCAATGGTTTGCACTATAATTTTAACGTGACCACAATTTGTTTGTTGACGTAACATAAGCTGCCTGTTAGGTTATACTGAAATGGATGTAAATAGCATAAAACATTATGCCTGGCTCTCTATGTTTCAGAGGTAGCCATTATACACATTCAGTTACTTGTTACTGTAACTTATGCTGAATTTTAACCTTTACTGGAGCTTTTCTTCTTACACTCCAAATGAAATGGGTGTGTCCTTGCTGCATATTTCTCGTCAATAAATGCAATACAGCCCATCTATAACAATATATGTGTTCATAAAGTTAGTAAATCGGTAAGTAAGTAAATAAAAATTATGTGCGAGTTTCAAATTGGGGTGGACATAAATCTGTACTTTTCTACACTGAAATAACTTTGTTAATTTAATTCCACTGAGTTTTATTTTGTCTTAATTTGTTACTAATCTATTATTCTTGATTCCTTATCTCTTTGTAATTGGGTCTGATTTTTTTTTTTGTTTGTTTTTTTGTTTATGCCTTACTTGTCATGGTCAAACAGAGAATAAAACTAGGGGAAGTAAAATATATTTTTTGCAACAACATTAGGTTTATTTTCTGAATTTTACTTTTGGCTCAGTTACAAAGGGAGTTGAAAATCTGGCTGCACACTAGATGAAGTGGGTTTGAATAGTGGTCCAGGTACTGCAAAAATGGGCTCAGGGGAAATTGGAATTTAGTGACCAGTGTCTGCTAAGCCATACCAGGATGATGATGGTGGCAAAATTTGCCATAGCATGCTAAAATGATCCACCTTAAATCAGAATACAGGACCTTGTCCTAGCATGCAGTCCTTGCCAAGCAGTATGTGGCACTGTAGCTGGAAAGGGGATATGTGGAAGAATTGTTGCTTGAAATTGCCACTATTGTAAGGTACACATCAACTGTTGCAGGGGCGTGGGATAGGAGTTAACCTACAAAAAACCCTGGTGGCTACCTAATCTTGCCTATGGAGAATGGAGGAGCAGCATGAAAAAATATATATTTTCCATGTTATATGCACTTCTTAGAACAACTAACTCTTTACTTTCATCTTGGATCTGTCCATTGTTAAATAAATAAATAGGTAAATACACATTTTTGAGTGGAACTATAAAGTATACCTTTTTTAGATCTTCCATTCACTTGTTTAACTTAACCTACATTATTCTTACGATTTTAGAAATTAGCTACTCCAACAAATTCAGTGAGTATATTGATTTAAGCATTAGAAAGGGGTATCAGTACTATCTTCATGATCATGGAAATAATAAATTAAACACACACACACACACACACACACACACAAGTGCCCACATGCGAACACACACACACACGCACACACACACACACACACACACACACACACACACACACACACACACACACACACATACACACATACACACACGGTATCTTGGCAGTATGCCAAAGGTTTCTGGTGATAGGTAAAGAGAGGTGTGGTTAGATGAAAGGGTGAGGGATGCTAGAGGAAACAGAGATAAAGTAGTTGTTTTGACTAGAGAAATGAAAGCTTGCAGGGGTAAGGATGTAAATTTATGTAGAAAGAGGCTGAGAATAGATAGGTTAAGGATGGGTGAGAGCTGAGACAATTGCACTGCCATCCTGTTATTAATTAAAATACTTGTATTAAATGATTTTTAGAATGATAACGTATAGGCAATGATAGTTACTAGAGATGGATGACTTCCCAAAGGATACTATTACGCACTTCTTGGCATTTAATGTTAGTCCATGGCTTGACACCAGTTATTTGTCTGTGTCAGCCCCTCCTGGACAACATTTGTGTCAGTGTGAGACTCAATGATAGTTCCTAATTTGCAATCATCTACAAATTTAGTCAGTCACAGACCACTGACATTGGCCTTGACTTCTGAGACGTAAATGCCAAAAAGGAGTGGTCCAAGGACTGATCCCTGAAGGACTCCAGTTGTGACTGGCCTCTTTGTAAAGGTGGACTTTCCAGTTCTAACTTCCTTGGTCCTGTCTGTGAGCCAGTTGGCTATCCACTGGATATCATACAGTACAGGTTTGTACCTAATCTCTTGAGTTTGTCAACGAGGCCTGAGTGGGGTATTGTGTCAAATGCCTTGGCCAGATCAACGTAGGCAGTGTGGATTGTTTTGCCGTCATCCATTGCTTTGGTGACCTTCTCAAAGAAATCCACCAGGTTGACTAGGCATGATCTGCACTTGACGAAACCAAGCTGGGTTGGGTCCAGTGTCTGGAGGTTTACTATGCCTCTATTGATCATCTCCATGACAATGGACAATTAAACTTGGCAACAGTGCATGTGCAGTGGTAAAGAAATATAAATATACTGGATAGAAACCATTACCCTACTGGTGAGTGAAGTTCGAACTCTCAAGCTTCAGTTGCTCTAGGTTCAATTTACTTATGATTGGACTTCCTCCATTGAAATTCAGGGTTGGTGAGTTGTGCCAGCAGTGATGACCTTTCTGTGGGAATTTCTTCCTTCCTCGTGTTGGTGGGACCATTGAGAGCGTTTGTATAAGTTTGGTGGGGGGGGGGTTGGTAATTTTTTTCTTGCTAATGCAGTTCAGTGATTCTGAGCCTTGGTACATTTGACTTCATGCATTCATTATGGAAGTGATGGAAAGACCTGGTAAATGTGATCAACAACAGAAAGGAGAATAGGGTAGAAGAGGAGCATTATATACTTTAGTAAAAAATAAAAAACTTTAGCAATATTTTGTTACTAGGGAATTTATAGCTTCATGGATTCATGGAGAAAACAAGGCAGACTCCATGAACTAATATCACCTTGCCAATAGTCACCTTCATAGGACATCTTTCAACTGCAGGAGAGCAAAACCAATCAGGCCTAGTATGAATACATGTGCACCCATAGATAATCAATATTTGCCTTAAAGAAAACATGAGTATCACTCTGTTTTATATGTAATGCTGGGTTATTCCAGAGATGGGAAAGCACTGATTATTAAAGCTGCCCCTCTAGTGTGATATATTTATTTCTTGGTGGAAACTCAAGGCCTTTGCTTGAGATTTTGTGGAGCCATTAGCTTTGTAGAGGTCTAGACATCAGGGAATACTGGGTTCTCAAATGCATGGAATGCTAGTCATAAATCACTGCACAAGAGTCTATAAAAAGATGCAGTATATGATTAAGATCAACAGGCCTGTCTTGATAGCTGGGGGTCTTTAGTTCAATGATACTTTTGGTTAGGAACAGCTGAGGATCATTCAAGGTGTGTGATGTCTTTGGATAGAGCTAAAACGGGCATTATACTTTGTTATTGGACAGATCAGGGAAGAATAGGGGAATGATAACTTATTCTGACTTAACCTGAGTTACCTTTAATTATTGATTCTAGTAGGTAGAAAGATTTCCTAACTTGAATTGCTTCATGGTGGTGAAAGAATCGAGAACTGTTGGTGAATGTACCGAGATCTCTGAAAACCATATCAGTCAGCACTGGGGTGTTGCCGATACTGCACACTTCTGTTGAGATTTGTTTATCAAAGGTGACAGTGCCTCACATATTTTCATGTATTCAACAAAGATGCTAAATATGCTGCTGAAAAAAACTAATAAGGGCTTTCTTCCAATAAGTCTAAAACATTTAGTGAAATGGAGCAAGCATGGGCAACCATCAGTCTGAAAAAGTCTTTTATACAGTCAAGCAAGATGAAATTATTTACTTCTTAATGTATTATAGGGAAATTCAAAATGGAACTAAAACATTGGAAGCAATATTGTACATAATGTAAATAGTGTGTGAAATGTATAATGGTTTGGCAAAACGATAAAAATGATTATTGAAAAAAAAAGAAATTATTTACTGACTGAAAGTAATACAATTGAATATGCTTTTGTTTTAGATAACAGTTTTGATCAACCATGTTTGCTGCCATTTCCATTTGTTTTACTTCGTTGCACTTAATTCAAGCCTGTTTCAAATGCAGTTAGTTTGTAAGGTTTAACCCTTGATGTTGTAGTAACATAGTATCAGACGGTAAGCACGCAACAATGACCACCAGCTTCTAGTATCTAGGACTACGGTAATCAAATTATTTGTACCTTTTTAGTTGCTATATGAATGTGTTTGGACATTGCTTAGTTACCTGTGCTGAGAGTAAGTCTATAAGGTTTACTTTAATATAGGATTTTTTTTTAATCTGGACTAATATGTGTTTGACTTTGAACTATTTCCTGGATCTGATGAAACTCTCTACAAGAGCAAAAGTAGTGTGATTTATACTAGACTTGGTCCCCAAACATTGGTTTCCACATAGGTGCATAGGTTAATAGGTGTTTACTAGGTTAACAACCACAAGGGCTTTTTTAAGCTAACCATGCATCCCAAATTTCTGATAAGTTCTTGTACCCTTGATAAGTGTAAGCAGTGGGTTGGGAGATGAAACATTTACAAGTAGGGGCCTGAGAGATGAACCTTTTACAGGCTGCCTGTGTCCATTAGAGACATTGATGCTGAACCAGGGATGAATTTTCTGTGTCCCATCCAATTGTCCAAGTTATACTTGAATTTGGTTAGTGAGGAACTCTAATTCACATGGGTGGGGAGCATGTTCCAGAGAAGGGGTAGTTTCTGGGATACATATCTGTGTCTTCAGCAGGTCCTATTTATATCACAGGCAATGTCTCTACCAAGTCCTATTTATATCACAGGTAAGGTTTAAGTCTTTAGAATAAGAAATTCTGCTGCTGTTGGGTTTATGATTATGCAGGAGGTCCACAAACTCAGGGTCTGAAAATGCCTTGTATGCCAGGCATAGATCTCCACTCAACAGCCTGTAAGAGACAGACTACAGGGATAGGGCCTTGAGGTGGTCTGCATAGCCATGTTACTTATTCCCTGAATTCTTTTAGTGAGAAAAACCTCTCTGGATGTTCTGATTGCTTAATCTGTCTGGTTAAGTGCATACCAAAGGAAGCATTGCACACAATGGTAGGTGTGATGAATGCCAAATACAATAGAACAATAACATCCTTAGACCTAGATGCCATACATTTGTTTACAAATTGCACTTTGTAGACTGATTTCCTTACCACTGTAGCCACATTTTGGTCAAAAGCTAGATTACTGTCTATGTGTGTGTCCCCAATTCCCTGACTGCTCGGTCAACTCCAAAGGGTTTGTTGTGAATGTGATAGCTATCAGGGGTGGATGACTTCCTGGAGGATACTATTATGCATTTATTGGCATTTAGTTTTAGTTAATGGCTTTAATGCATTTTTTTTTGTGTCAGCCCTTCCTAGAGAACATTTGTGTCAGAGGTGGATTCTGTGACTGCTCCTAATTTGCAATCATCTGCATATTTAGCCAGCCAGAGGCTATTGACATTGGTCTTATTTTCAGAGAAGTAAATACCAAAAGGTGGCGGCCTCAGGACAGATCCCTGAGGGAGTCCACTTGTGACTGGCCTCTTTGTAGAGGTAGAGTCCCAAATTTTAACTTCCTGGGTCCTGTCTTTGAGCCAGCTGGCTATCACTGGGTGACATAAGGGTTTATACCTTACCTTCTGAGTTTGCCAACAGTACCCAAGAGGGTTATCATTAGACTACTATTTAAGTTTCTGGACTGATTTCCCATTCAAAAATGTAATTGTCATGATATTATGGCCAACTGCCATCTAGATTCTGCTTTAGGATAAAAATCTGAATTGGATAACAGAGAATGACTACTTGCAAGTAACAGCCATGATGGCTGCACAAAACACACTGCAGGTACATAAAGAAACCTAGCTGGTACTCACCACATATACTGCTGTGGCTGTTGGCAACTTGGGTAACCAAGATTACTTTCACTATTAATGTCTGCTCTGTAAGTATTTTTTTTTTGAAAAACAAGAAGAAATCAAGATTTCAGCCCTGTAAATGGTTCTAAACATATTTTGGAAATGAATAGTCAGCTCATCTTAGCAGACTCAGCCCTGTAATAATAGGCTCAGGTATGGAAAATAAATGATCTGTCCAATCACTTTCATGAGTTACATGAAGCACTCTGTCAAGTTGTATCTAATATTTTTAACTGTAGAGAGCCACACAATTGTGCACACTCACAAACCTGATAAAAGTAGGTTGCTTCCCTTCTCATGGGCTGAATGTTGAAATAAAGCATACTGTTATTCTGACAACATGACATGGATACATAACTTGTATCTTTTCTAAAAAGGGAGCTATTCAGTTTTTCTTTTTCCTCTATCTTGGTATTAAGAAAATGTTTATATTTACAGGGACTAATGTTGTAGGAGGTTTTTCTGATGCACTTATCCAGTTTACACCTTAGAGATTTTCTGTAGCAATTCAAATCCAGTATGCAAATTTTGGTGTTTCTTCCCCCAAGCCTGGGTCTCCTTTTATCCTCCTCCTCCTTTTTGGTTTTGCAAGTGAGTCCAAGACAGTCCAAACTCCCCCCCCCCCCTTTTGGGCTATTGTGAAACCTCCTACACTCTAAGACTATGTTACAAAGTGTATACATTTAAAAGTTAAAACTCTTCACCATTAGATCTGATGGGATATTTGGACAAAAACACTTATCTAAGATAAAAAAGCAGCATTATTTGGAAAGAATTGGAAACCTCAGACTTATCTTTTTTCTCTTATTTTGTTCTTGCATGTGATTAAGAAATAGTAGGTTTGCTTTTTTGCATTTACTTGATTTTGGACTGCTGAAATCTGTGCATCTAGGTATCGAAAAGAGGCCCTAAAGAGATTTAAATTGAGGTCAACATCAACTTGGAGATATGCCGTTTTGTTGATGTTTTATGATTATTCTTGTTTAACAGCACCACCGGGTGTGGTAAGCGGGTAGATGTAATAAGGAATTACCTGATGTGGACCCCTTAGTGTATGATCTAAATAAACATATGACTGCATTTACTTCTGCTGAGTGTTCCTATCTTCCAAACTGAAATTGTCTTGTTACATTGATTTCCATTTTGTGGATGGTTGTGTCAACTTAGGCACATTATGTTAGTGGGAGATCAATGGAATTAAGGCAGTTTGTCCTCTTCTTCACAGTTTTGCTACATAAGAGTTTGTATATTATACTGACATTGCTGAGTAATGGTGATGGTGTTGGGGGGGGGGAGGTTGCCCTCCTGGAAAAACATATATTTTTTTCTGTCATTTATGTTACATTTCAGTGGATCATGTTATCAAAGGAATGAGTTGATCTTATTAGGCCAGATTAAGATATTCTTGATAATAAGATTATAATCATATATATCTAAACATCTAGGTCAGTATATATGGTAAATGTATGTATTAATTTTATATCAATACCTATTTATTATATAGCTATATAAAAGAAAGTATAGTTATGTAAGAACTTACAATAACAGTGGATGTCTGACGTATCACTGTTGCCATACTGATAAAATATAGGATATCCCGCCAAGGATAGCTGTAGGTCCAGCCAGCATACCAAAGCCTGTGTGTCCTCCACTCATGCTATATGCCTGACATATGACCTCATCCCAAAGCTAAAAAATATGAATCCACCTAAATTCAAAAAGAAGAAAAGGGGGAAAGGAGAGTGCAATGTAACACTACAATTGTGATAAGTCAGACATCAATTGTTATGATAAATTATTACGTAAATGTACCATTTCCTTGGGTCACTGTTGCAATATTAGTAACAGGTGGGATATTTCCAAAGCTGTCTATAAAGAATGGGTGGAGGAAGACTGAGTTATGGTCTATGAGACCCAGAAGGATAGACATAGCAAACCCTGTTCTTGTCATAGAAAATACATTAATGTTGTAATGTTTACTAAAAGTATGAAAAGACGACCATGTTTCTGCTTCAAGGATTGATCTAGCATCCGTACTTTGAAGAAAGTCCCAGAAGAAACTACAGCTCTAGTGGAATATGCTTTAAGTAGAGCCTGTAGCTGTTTGCAATAAAATAGCCTTAAAAATCCAGTTAGAAATAAAGCTTTGGAACAAGAGAATCCAAGCTCCTGTTCTGAAAAGATACAAAAAGCTGGTCAAAAATTTCTAATAGTTTTATTTTTATTTAAATAAAGTCTGAGCTGTTTATGCCCATCTAAGGATGCACTCCCCCATATTCTGTGGAGAAGGAAAAATGCACGTTGATATATTGATTCAAACAGATGTCAGAGACAACCTTCGGGATAAAGTAAGGGTGAGTTCTAAGAGTAACCCCACGATTGCTGAAAAAAGAGAAAGGGTGAAACTGCCATCAGTGCCTGCAGATCTAAGTCAAAGGTACTAACATCACATCTTTTCAAGAATATAATTTTAGAGATAAAGAAGGAGCAAACTCCAAAGGAAATAGAGTAAGCATTTCTATAACATAGGTCAGATCCCAAGAAGGGGGGGGGGTGGCCTCCTTGGTGGCTGATATATAAGACACCTTTCAAAAATGTTTGGACTTGAAAATGAGTAGAACTTGGCAGATCTAGAGCCAGGCAGGCAGAGATGGCTGACAAATGTGCTTCGAGCAGTGCTCAAACCTGAGGAAGGATATTAGGAATACCCAGTTGGTAAGGGTCCTGATTATTTTTATGGTGCCACAAGGAAAATCTTTTCCATTTAGAAACATGCAATTTCCTCGTGGGTGTTTTTTAGCCTCCTGTAAAATCTTAAGCATACCCTCACTAAAATGGTGCCTAAAATTAATTACAATTATAAAGCTCAAAGAGGTGGATTAAAAGTATCTAAGTTGGGCTGAAATAGAGAGACCTTGTTCTGTGTGAGGAAGTCCATCCTGTAAGGTAATGTCTGATGATTGTCCCCAGTGAAGTAGAAAAGAAGGAGGAGCCAGTGCTGTCAAAGCTAAAAGGGAGCCATCAGTTAGATTCCAGATTGTCCCTCTTGACTTTGAGAAGGATCTTTCTAATCACTGGAAGTGGTGGATATGCATAAAGGAACTTCCTCTTCGAAGAAAAAGACATGGTATCTGTTCTCCAAAACTGAAGGAACAGTAGTCTTGAGCAGAATATTTGTATCAATCTGTTGTGTGCAGAATGAAACTAAGATTAATCTGGAGAGTACACTACTAATAGACAATGTCCAGAAAGACCCCTTTGTTCAGTATCCACTTATGAGGGTCTACTCTGGATCAACTAAAAGACTCTGCCACAATATTCTTTTTCTGACTGGATATACACAGCTAGAAGAAAAATGTTGTGTTGAATTGCTGTGTCCCATGCAATAAAGACCGGTCTTCAAATACTGTAAGATGTGGTGCCTGCCTCCTGCTTTGTTTAAGTACTACATTACTGTGGTATTGCTTGTATAAATCTGATAAGGACCTGGAGTCCAGAGTAATATGGGGATTGAAGAGCTGGATTAAGAGCCTTTGTTTTCTTTATGTTAATGTGGACCTTCTACTCTATGGATGATCAAACTCCCTTGACCCTGATACTCTTGGAACAAGTTCCTGTGGTCAGATCTAATGCATCCATTAATAGTTCCTGGAAAGGAAAAGGAACCAGAGAAGACACTCTTGGGCCATGTGAAATATGGTCAAGGCACCAAAGAAATTCTTTCTTGATGAAGGGCAAGAGAGGAATTAAGAAGGTTAATGGATGGCAGTGTCGTGTACACATTGACTTGAGATACCACTGTATCTTCCTAATATGGAGTGTGGCATAAGGTATCATAGGAATTGTAGATGACAAGGTCCCCAGGGCACTTAAAGCCTCTTACTGATGTCACAGTCAAGGAGGGAAGGTTTTGAAAGTAACCTGATAGGAAGAAAACTTTGCCTGTAGGAAGAGAAGCTATTACTGATAGCATTTGTAGTCTGTATCCTAGTAAAACTGCATCCTGAGGTGGACTAAAACGAGACTTCTAGGGATTCAAAGTGAACCCCAGATTGCTCATAATAGTAATAAAATCAAAATCTTAGTAGAATCTCTTAGGAAGGAGCCTTAATCAAGAGATCATCCAGGGAAAAAAATGAATACCTTGATGTCTGCAAAAGGCAATGACATGTGCTAAGCATTTTGAGAATACCCTTGTGGCAGCTGAATGACCAAAGCAGAAAGCAGAAAATCTGAATGTGACATGAAGAGGTTCAGAACCTTAAGTACTTCCTGCTTGTTGGATGAATAGGAATGTGAAGGTAAATGTTCTTTAAATCCAAAGAAACCCAAAATGTTTGCAGACTGTTCTTGGGAAGTAAGAACTGCAAGTTCATTTTCTTGCAACTTGGATATTTCAGAAAGGTCAAACAGGATGGTCAGGTCAAGTCAGTAACTATTAAAACAAACTTTAGTCCTAAAACAAAAAAGCCCAAACAATGAAATCAAGGTTTAAAAGCACATAAAAACAGTTGGATAAGTACTTTCGTCTTTGTGTAGGTTTCTATGCAAAGACAAAAGCACTTATTGGACTCTTTTTTATGTGCTTTTAAACAGTGATTTCATGGTTTGGGCTTTTTTGTTTTATGAATAAAATTAATTTTAATAGTTACTAGCTTGACCTGACCATCCTATTTTTTTTTCTGGTTTTGTTCAATTTTTTTATCCTATTTCAGAAAGGCATTGAGAAAAAAAAAGGTCCAAAATAGGTCTCGAGCTGCCCTCCTTTCTGGGAACTAGAAATATTATTGAATAAAATGATATTCTTACTATATGAGGTGACACAAATTCTTTTTTAGCCTGAATGAAGAGGACGCAAATAAGAGGGAGAATAAGGTAAATCTGGCTTGGAGGTGGTTGGGGGGGGGGTACTTGAGAGGTGAAGGGGAGTAAACCAAGACATTTTGTAACTGTTTTGGATGGTGACTAGAATACAGTGGTCTGAAGTTAGGAAATGCCAGGTTAAGAAGGATAAAGAAGGCTTCTGAGACAGAGGAACCTGAGAATGACTGAGGAAGAGAAGGGGATAATAGTTACTATAAAGGCTGATTTTTCAGGTAAGCAGGATTCAGAACCTACAGAGTCCTGCTGACACTTTTTCTGCAATCTCCTTTTATTCTTTTTCCGCCTTCAGAGATTTTTATTTATTTATTTATTTTACATTTGTTAACCGGGGGTGTCTGACTGAGCCGAAAAGGCCCTTTTTCAGCAGAGGCCTGGGGAGAAAAGCTCCACAATGAAAAATTACAGACACATTTAGTTATTTAGACATGATCAGTATACACACAAATTACAGGAGACATGTTTTTACAGTGCTATGCAGCACATAAACAGTTACAGTAGAGAGAACAAACAAAAAAATATTAATTTTAAAAATAAAGGTAATTAATAGATTTGTGGTGTACAGCTGAAATTTGGAACATAGGTAGAATACATACATAGTACACAGGTACAGTACATACATTGTAGATTAGCCAGTGTTTATGAGTAAGATTGAAAACTATTATCAAGTGCTCTAGATTTTGTATGTATGTATTAATCTTTCCTTGCAAACAAATGGCCTTGGTGGGGTAGTTTCTCTGGATTTGAGGAAGAAGAGAAAGCAAGATTTGCTTAAATTTTTACAAAGCCTTACTGTTCTCCTGTTAAGTTTTAAAAAAACTCTGCAGCAGCAGAACCAAAAAGATGTTGGCTGTCTAGAGGCGAGTCCAAAAACTTAGCTTTGGCATCCTTAGGTAAAGGCTTAAGTCTAAGCCATGAGAATCTACAAAGAACAAACCCAGTAGCAGCTGCTGTAGAAGAGGCATCGACATCATCATAGCTGCACTTAATCAAATGTCTACCAAGCTGGAAAGCAGTATTGAGACACAATGCAGACGATTTAGTGCCTGACTCCTCCAGGTCTGAGAAGACATTGCCTAAATTACTCAAAATAGAGAAATGATGTCTAATAATAATGGTTTGGTAATTGATAGCTTTAAATGATAGTCTGGTAGAGGTATACACCTTTTTACCATATCTACCAATTACCCAGCTGTGTTTATCAGTTGAAAAAAATACATTAGAGGAAGGAAGGAGCTTAGCAGGCTTTTCAGTGGAAAGGGAGGTAATTGCTGATTTGAGATAGGGTTTTCATATAAGTCTGGCACCTTGGAGAACTTGTCTATTTTCTTAGCTACAGGTGGCTCTGACATGGGACTCAGAGAAACTGAAGACAAGGTGTCTAATAAAGCCTCTAAAACAGGAAGAATGACAGAGGGTTTAGCCACACCATTTCCAAAACAACATAGCATTATTTTAATGATACTGTCGCCAAAGGAGAGGTCCTCCATTGCAGAATCAGCAGACATGATATTCTCATTATCAGAGGCATTCATCATGGTGGTGGGGTGATTTGGGAAGAAAAGGCTAAGGGATCATCCCCATCACATACAGAATCTTTTCTTCTTCAGAATCCTCCTCTCCATGTCTTTTGAGGGGAGAAGTAAAGGAAGGGAGCGCAGCAGAAGCAGGAAATAATAAAGGAATCTTCAAGGACATGATGGCTTTTACAGCCACTGTGTAAAATACTGCCATTCTGTCTGAGGATCCTTAGACATCAGAGTGGAGAAAGTATGTTTTGTCTTGTGCTTCATCTGAATTGTGACGTCTGTCTGTGCAAATTTAGGTAACTATGAGCACTGATGCATCTCAAACAAGGAACCAGGTACTTCTTCTGTAAGATCTGAGATATGGCGTTGGTTCCCTTCAAAATAATTATTCCCCATTCCAATTTTATTCATGCTGTTATTTCATACAAAAACTATAAATGAATAAAGTTAACCCGGTCACCAAAACGATAAACAACCTTGAAATTAGACAATATGATGACCCAGAAGGTAAAACAATAAAGCATAGACCGAAGCTGCCACAGGAAACACAAGTTTAATCCACAAGCCACAAACAGTTCACATAAACGCCTCCAAATACAAAGTATATTTTCATTTCTCCTACTTCATCAGATGTGGGCTGTTTCCAAAGCTAACACCTTTTATAAAGCACATTATTTCAATTAACAAATCACCTTTGCTGAGCAATCAACTTGTAATTAAAAAAAGTGCTTTTGTGCTTTTAACCTGATGTTAAAATTTTATGTTTAACATGATAAAAATTTAAAGATGTATGTCAATACATTACTAAATCACATAATCTTATTATAAATAACCATTCACTTTTAAAACTGTGTTCAATTTTGGTAAAATGCATGAATGAATTAAAAAATAATAAATAAGTAAAAAATGAAATGAAACTTTCCTTTGATGAAAGAAATACTTCTGCAAGAACTAATCCATTTAGCACCATCTAGTGGCCAAATAAAGATTTTGCAAGGAACAACAAAATAACAAACCATTCCCTTTTCCTTAAAACATAACTTACATAGAGTGTGTTCTATAACTGCCTACTTTAATATATGTTCTGTCTACAAATAAATACACATGTTTAAAATACATAATTAACATATTACTATTTAATTAAAAAAACTTGTTAAAGACCATGTTATTAAAATTGCATTCACATGAACATTGTAATAAAAATTACTTAACAAAAAAGATGTTGAGTAAAAAGTATGTAGAAAGTTTATAAAGCATTTAGGACACTTTATAAAGTTTGAGCAACTTTCTTGAAATTCCTATTAGACACATATTATAATTTGGCTGATCTTATTTTTAAAAGGGGGGCTATGGAAATATTTTCATTAAGACCAGGGGCTTTGTTTGCCTCTAGTATTAGTTGCCAGTACAGCTCCCTATATTCTATTCTTTCTTCCTACAGCCCTCCCCTTTTATCTATGTCTACTCTCTCAATAATATAAAATGTAAATTGTGCCTCCGGGCATTCCTTGGTATGCTTATATAGTGCATTTGTTTCCTTTTTTACCTGTATGTCATATATATGTTCGTATATTCTCCTTTTTAGTTTCCTTTCTGTTTTTCCAACATAAAAACCTTGGCATGTCTTACACAATGCCAGGTATACCAAGCTTTTAGAATCACAATTATTAAAGTTCCTACTTTCTAACTTTATGTTTCTACTTTCTATAAAAACTTCTTCTTTGTTTATAACATAGGTACATTGCGAACAATGACCACATTTAAATGTTCCTTTCTTTCTTTATTCTTCTATTAGAATATTGGGTATTTGTATTACCTTCCAATAGTTTTTTGAGATTATTGGAATTTTTATATACTACCTTTAAATTACTTTTCGAGATGTTGTCCAAATCAGTGAAAGCTATGAATCTATTCCATTCATTTTCAACTATTTCTCTCACTATCCCCGAACTGGCATTGTACTCTAATACCAATGCATTACAAAAATTATCATCCACATTTCTTGTATTTACTTCCTTTTCAGTAGCATCTAGACCCAATATAGGTTAAAATGTACTCTTCCTACCCTCCATCACCTCTATCTCCGTCTCTCCGTCTTTTCTATTAACCAGTCAGGATAACTTCTATTCTTAAACATTTTTCTAAGAACATTCATTTCTTCCATAAAGACATCATCATTTGAAGTCATCCTACATGACCTAATATACTGTCCTTTTACTATATTTCTTTTATAATACATAGGATGAGCACTCTTATAATGTAGGTAAGAGTTCGAATAGTCTTCTTCCTATAAACCTTGGACTGAAATGTATTGTCTTTTTTATATATTTCTATGTCCAAGAATTCTAGGGTATCTTCACCCAAGGAATAAGTGAATTCTAAAAAATCTGTACTTGTATTTAAAAAATCAATAAATACTGGTACCTGTTCACTCAGTGCCACCCAGAGAATACAAATGTAGTCCAGAAATCTCTTATATTGTATCCAACACCTCTTATATTGTGATTGTAAAACAAATTTCTCTTCCCATTTAGCCAATACCAAATTCGCATATGTAGGGGCACAGGCTGCCCCCATTGCTACTCCCTTTATCTGGGGAAAGTATTCTCCCTTAAAATAAATGAAGTTATACTTTAAAACCAGATCAATCAACTGCATAATTACTGTACATTCATTATGACTTAAAGTGTTGTCTTCAAACACTATTTCTTCCAGTAATTTTAATCCTTGTTCATGGGCTATGCTTGAAAACAAGTCTACTACATCTATAGTCAAAAATCTTAGATGCTCTTTCCATAAATCCTGTTTTAAACCTCTTAAAAAACCCCAAGAGTCTTTTAATATATTGCACCTTTTTACCCATATTGCCTTCAATTTCTCATCTATAAACTTAGCACGTGGTAAGGTTTTAGATCCTTCAGCCGAAATTATTGGTCGCAAGGGTGGATTCATTTCATCCTTATGTACTTTCGGAATCCCGAACATGGTGGGTATTCTTGGCTTCTCCACTTTTAAGTAACCATATGTCTTACTGTCTATTAAACCATCTACCAATAATTCCTCTAGTACTATATCTATACGTCTGTAGGCTATGTTGATTTCATTTGTAGACGTGTTGGAATATTTGACAGGATCCCTCAAAATTTCATTCATTTTCCCCTCATAAGTCATATTGTCCATAAGAACCATTCCGCCACCCTTGTCTGGTTTCATAATTCTTAGATTTTTGTCACCCCTAATTTGTTTTAAGGTCTTACTTTCAAGTGGGTTCAGATTATTTTTGTATTTTACCTTATTAAAACTATCCCTAACCCCTCTTTCTATTATATATTCCAAGTATTTTATCTGGGCATGTAGGGGGGGGGGATTAAATACACTTCTCCTAGTCATTCTTGTTGGTTCATATTTACTATTCTGACTAAAAATGGTTTGAAAATTAATTTTTCTAGTAAATTCTTTTACATCCATTAATGTTCTGGCAAGATCTTCTCTGTTCCAAGGAATACATTTGATATCCTTACTTAATAAACTAAAATGTTCATTTGTTAAAATTATGTGACTAAAATTATAAATACTAAAATCACACTTAATAAATTTAAAAGGGTTAATTTCATCTTGAACAATGTCTGAAATTTCTAAGTCAGGGTGGTTGCTACTAGCCATACCCAGTACCTCATCCTCCCCCTTCTTGCTTCCCCTCGAAAATTTGAGTCCTGTCTTTCATTTTGGTATCCATCCCTATTCTTTAACCCTTCAGATCTCCTTAAAGGTTGTTCCTCACAAAAATCATCTCTAAAATCATCCAAATCTATCACATGTTCAGTGACCCTCACATTTTCATTTCCTTTTCCTGCCTCAGTGTTCCTCCATTCCCAATGCCTCCCTCCTACCTTAGGGTTAGGGTATGCACTATCATTCTTATACTCATTTAAGTCCCTTTTAAGTTTTTTTACTTTACGTTTAATTAATTCATTGCATTGTCCCCCTATGTCCCTCCTAATGTTATCATACTTCACTCTTTCCTCAGGAATGGTGTGAATCAAATCATCTTTTATACATTCATTTAACATTTCTACTTCCTTTAGCAATTCATCTTTTACTCTATTGTTTTCTACTATCATACATCCAGCCCACATCTGTTGTAAATTTCTACAAGTTCTTTATACATATAGCTACCAAATACAACATTATTCGGAAATTTAAAAATGTTTAGTCCCTTAGGGACTATATTTTCAGAAATGCATTCAGTTAAATAGGCATTTTCAATGTCCAATGATTTATATTTGTAGAGCAGTTTTTCAAACCTGACCAGTTTCACTCTATAGCTTTCAGAAACTGTTTCAGATCTGGCTGTTTTGTTTTTAAAATCTGCCAAAAAAACTAACCTTCAGCCAGTTATGGAAGTCCATTGCAGATTCACTTTGTCCATTGCCAGCTGGCGAACCGGCCGATTTTGATGCATCCACTTGTTCACTTCTTCCACTACTATTAGTTTCCCCTCTTCCTGCCAAAATCCTTGGTGTGTTGTAAAAATTAGTGTTATTTGAAGCAGAACTACAAGAAACAGATGCACCACCATTGTGCACGTCTTCACGCCATTTTTGCCGGCCGTTTACTTCCTGGTTCCTCCCCTCGAATGCCCTGTTAACACACTCAACCATTGATTGGCTCAATGGAGTCAAAAGATCTATTAATTGGGACAATTGCCCAGTCAATTTCCTGGTTTGACCAACCTCTTCCTTGTTGGTCCTGTCGTCACCTTCCATGCTCGTTTCACCTTCCATAAGGCTAGCAACAAAAACTATAAATAAATAAAGTTAACCCGGTCACCAAAACGAGAAACAATTTTGAAATTAGACAGTATGATGACCCAGAAGGTAAAACAATAAAGCATAGACTGAAGCTGCTACAGAAAACACAAGTTTAATCCACAAGCCACAGACAGTTCACATAAACGCCTCCAAATGCACAGTACGTTTTCGTTTCTCCTACTTCATCAGATGTGGGCTGTTTCCAAAGCTAACACCTTTTATAAAGCACATTATTTCAATTAACAAATCACCTTTGCTGAGCAATCAACTTGTAATTAAAAAAAGTGTTTTTGTGCTTTTGTGCTTTTAACCTGATGTTAACATTTTATGTTTAACATGATAAAAATTTAAATATGTGTGTCAATACATTACTAAATCACATAATCTTATTATAAATAACCATTCACTTTTAAAACTGTGTTCAATTTTGGTAAAATGCATGAATGAATTGAAAAATAATAAATAAGTAAAAAATGAAATGAAATTTTCCTTTGATGAAAGAAATACTTCTGCAAGATCTAACCCATATACCACCATCTAGTGGCCAATCAAAGATTTTGCAAGGAACATCAGAATAACAAACCATTCCCTTTTCCTTAAAACATAACTTACATAGAGTGTGTTCTAAAACTGTCTACTTTAATAGTCATATATAAGAGGGGAGGGCTGTGGGAAGAAATTATAGAATATAGGGAGTTGTATTGGCAACTAATATTAGAGGCAAACAAAGCCCCTGGTCTTAATGAAAATATTTCCATAGCCCCCCTTTTGAAAATAGGATCAGACAAATTGTAATATGTGTCTAATAGGAATTTCAAGAAAGTTGCTCAAACCTAAGTGTCCTAAGTGTTTTTTAGTGTCCTAAATGCTTTATAAACTTTCTACATACTTTTTACTGAACATCTTTTTTTGTTAAGTAATTTTTATTACAATGTTCATGTGAATGCAATTTTAATAACATGGTTTTTAACAAGTATTTAATTAAATAGTAATATGTTAAGTATGTATTTTTAACATGTGTATTTATTTGTAGACAGAACATATATTACTTAAACTTAAAAATGATTAACATTGCCCATTAACACATAAGCAAAATAACAATACAATGAAAACCTTTCAATAACAAAAGCAGTAAATACTTGTCCAATGGGAATCTGTGATCTTCCTCCTTAGAAGTAAGTCAATCCAACCGTTTCAACATCCTAAAAATAAACAAATTATTTGTAATATCCTTAACACTTAATTTCGCCACAACCCCCAAGGCTGACAAGCATACTCTTATGGTCCTAACAGCTTTGCTGCCTTCCACCTATCAGTCAAGTACCTAACCAACAAATGGACAGACCACTGCATGCCATTCACTGATAATCTCATCAAAAATTCCTAAAGGCTCTAATAACTGAACTATATGAACAGCTGGTGGGCTGTGCTCAAGACGGTCACACCAGCCAGCTTGCTACATCTACCCATCTACTCATCCTGCCTCTGTTTGACTCACCCATGCTGTGATTGCCAACCTCCAAATCCTGTGAAGCTGAAAATGGGATAGACTATCAATCAAAACTTTGCAGTGATGCATAATTTGGTTAAGTGTAAAGGAAATATTAATTTTTAAGCAGTGCAAAAAACAATTCTTTAGCTTATCAGAGTGAAAAAAAACTTCTTATTCTAGAAATATTCCTGACATATTATTATAGATGCCCAAATTACATCACCACAGAAGGTGATGTCCCCTTTCCACTCCTCCAGCCAATTCCCTGGACATCTCTCCACAAACTACCTACCCCTAAAGTAAGCACTGATTTCCAGATCATCTCACATTGGCAAAAAGAGCCAACTCTAGCAAAGAAGTCAATTTATCTTGCCAGGAAGTTGCTACATTAAATTACTGGAGAAACTCCAACCAAATGGACATATCCTCCTCCACTTGCTTAACCACTCTTACCCAGTGGTGCTTATATATGCTCCAAACAGTAGTTTGGCCAAAGACCTGTTAAAGCCCCCCCCCCCCCCCAGAACAATCAACTTGCATGCAAAATTCAGAAATCCTAGCACCTAGATTGCTTCCTTAACTCTGACTTTGTCTTAATTTACCAAGTCTACTACCTTATCTTTGAGGTTATTCACTTTGTCAGGGGATAATCTAAACAGTGCAGACTCTGAATCTAGTGTAACCCACACTTTGCCACAGAGCTACACACATGTATACATCCCTGCTTTAATTTCTTCCCTACCATCACCCATTAACACAAAATCATTTAAGTAATGAAGCACAAGTAAGTTCCCTGATCCCTGCTGTAATATCCAATGCAAAACCAAGGTGAATTTTTCACAGGTGGTGCAAACCATCACACAGCCCTTTCCTTGCAAATTCATACCTAATATGGGCCAACCTAAATACAGACTATGTGTTTAAGTTGAGCAGCCACATATTGCCATATCTCCAGATAACCTTCAATGCCTCATCCACGAATGCATATTACACCTTGGTATCCTTTCTATCAATGTGGTTATTAACTGAATTGCCTTTTGGGGAATGAGAAGTGATGTATAACCTGAAACACCTAAGGGGCTTTTTGAGGATTAAACCTAAATGAGACACTGTAAAAGATGAAAAGTGGGGACAATCAAAAGGCCCAAAACTATTACAGCTGGCAGCTCTTTGTATAACAATTCCTGAGCTATCATTCTTCCTGTTTGACCAATTTAAAGTTACCACCAACCTTAGTGAAACTCCAACCTTTTACTCAGTAGGGAAACCCACTAAAACTCTTGCATCTGCTCCTACACTACTTTCATATCAGGCTAATGCCACACATTCATTCAGAATGCTCCAGCTGCTTAACCATATCCTTCACTTAAAGGCAGTGGCACCCTGTTCCTCTATTCAAAACTTTGGCCTCATTGTATTGGTTCACTGCCACACCCAAACTCATAAGATTCCTACCCAAGAAAACCCAGTGAGTCCTTCCTCCAAAACTTGATCATCCCATGTTGCCTCCCACATTGTGAGCACATGTGGAAATCTGCAGGAAGGCCAGCTGACGCACCTCCATTAAGCACCCAACACAACCTAGCTTTAACCTCCCAGTCGATTTATGTTCTCCCTAACTGGATCTACAACTGGACCTTCTAGTCTGTCCAGCATGGTACCCATTCATGTATCAGGGTCCTGCATTCTAAAGATAATGACTTGTCTACCACCTTCAAATTAGGGAAACCCTGGTCATGTCAAAGCAATTCATTTATAAAAGTTACTTCTACTACCATTATCTGATCTTATTAATATACAGTGATTAACTAGATATATATGAACTGAAAATCTTCCACACAAAGAAGTTTCCTACACTGTTTTGGTCATATGTCTTTCCATGCAAAAAAAGACATTTAGCAAAAATAAGTAAAAATGTATTCATTTCTTTCATGCAGGTAAGGGCATAAGCAACATTTATGGCTACACAGATAGTGTCTTCTCTTGATGGCTCTATCCATATTGGATTTAAGGATGATGCTCCTACCACCACATAATAAATAGGCGTGAGCCTGACTAGGGAACGCTTGATGGTGCAGACATTGGGGAGTAATTACCTTGAATTGTGCACAATGTATGTGTGTATGTTTGTGTGCATGCATGTGTGTGTATATATGTGTGTGTGTGTGTGTGTGTGTGTGTGTGTGTGTGTGTGTGTGTGTGTGTGTGTGTGTGTGTTTAAACATGTATATATGAGATAACATCACACATGCTCATCCTGCAGAAACACTGCATATTTTATGCAGTTTTCTTCTGTAGCATTATTCCTGTCTATGTCACTTTGGAGGTCTGTGTATTGTATGTATAATGTAGGACTTGTACAGTACATCAAGTAGCCTTCTTTAGACTTATAAAAAATTACTTTAACAGAGAACTGACCATCTGAATGCATATATAGACCCTGTCCCCAAGCTTTAAATTTCACAAAAAATTAATCATGCAGTAAATTGGACTTTTGTTTATAAATCTGCCTTTTGTACCTTTATGCGTGTGCTTCCTTCATATTCATTATTCTCTTCAGTATTAAAGTACACAACATTTTTATACATTTAAACAATAAACATCTAACTCATTTCACAACACCTTATTCTTCTGTCTGTCTCTTTATTTTTTCCAGTTTAGTTTAGAGTTATGCACTATTTTTGTTCAATTTCATCTTTGTAAAGCGGAACCATTCTAGCAAAGAAATGTAATGTGCCTCAAGGGAATAAATTAATAAAACATACATTAAAACTCTGCTGAAGCATTAATAATATTTCTTTTTTTCTTTTAAATGATACTCTTTTTAAGAAACAGTGCACATATCTTACAATGAAATGTAATGCAGGTTTTATTATATATTTCTTATTTTGTGCATGTAATATGTTTGCTGCTGTTTAATCATTGTGAAATGACATTCTTCTATTTTTGTAATACTTGTGTCATACTGCTATCTTAATAAGCCCTTCATTAAAACTTCATAGCTAGTATTTTCCTCTTCACTTTACATTTTTGGGGCTTGTACTATGTTAATTTAAGTCAGTTTCCATTTTTGATTCTGAATGTTAAACACCGACTTGCCTTTAATCAATGGCAGTGCTATATTATCAAGAGGAAAATAATTGTAGAAAGGAAAAGTCTCCCTGCAGTTGAAGAGCTATTTGACACAGTGATCATGTCATCTACACAGATGTTAATTGCCTCCGTTCACTTGATTTTAGGCATTGTTTATATGTGAAAAGAACAAATTAAATCAGAAAAAAAACATTCCTTGTATGTGTCTTGTATACTCCAAACAACAGTTAATAGAGATGTTTTATATATAAATAAGAAAAAGAAACAAACATGGAAATGTGAATATTCTGCATCTGTAATGACACTATCATAGGTTCATAGGTTCATATTTAGGTACTAGGCCATCTGCCAGAGGCATTTATAAGCCTATCCAGAGTATGTCGGCTTTCGCCGACCCATTGATTAATTAACTGATCCTATGTACATTATAATAAGCACCTAATCTTGTTTAATTATATTGTTAAGTATGGCTTACTTTAATTCTGCCTTTACAACACTGTCCTAACAGTAAATGTAATTAGAATATTGTCCATAATGAGAATATAATAACCCACAACTGGGTGTGGGTATCACAGGATTTACCCATGGTTGGGGTGGCTATTAAATAAAGCCAACCATGAGTAAATCCTGTAATACCTGCATGCAGGAGTGGGCTATTGCTTCTATAGAATTACTTTATTTATGAAAAGAATTATTCACCTTTCTTAAATAATATCTTTGTATAACGGCTTTTCAGTCTTTTCCATATTGTCTTGTATAGGTTGATGTACTGTGCATGCAAATGGGACTTAAGTTCCCCTGCTTGCATAGTACATTAGTGCAATGCAAGAAAAAGGGAGAAAACGGTCCCCCCCTTCCTTTTTTCTACTACTATTTAAAAATTCAGGGATGTCTCTGTTCCTTCAGTTTTGCAGAACTTACCCGATTTTTCTCATAATTTGCTCAGGCCCCTGTAAGAGGTTTGTAATGCTGTTATCCAGCATATGCTGATAGAAAGTCTGGCTGCTCAGTGGTACTTTGGTGGCTGGACAGTTTTCTATTGGTATAGACTCGCTTTACAGCAGACATGCTGGTTGCACTCTCCAGTCAGTGTGCTCATTTTTGAATAGTAATGATCCTTTATTGTTTAATTCAAATGTCACGACTGCTAATCGTGTTCATGCTCACATGACAGTGATTATATAAATGTATTCTCACAATGTGTAAAGTTGGCATTTGCCCACATCAAAATCTATTGAAAGGCACCATGTTTATTTTATATTTTGTTAAGTGAGGTTTGTCAACTGAAATTATGAACTCTGTATATTTCTTCTTCACAATCCTCTTAAAGGATGTTTTCTTTCAGGATAATCATTTAATTGTCAAACATTCTAACTTACATCCATGCTTAATAGACTCCTTCTCCATCTGCTGCCAGCAGCAGTCCTTACTATCCCTCTTAGTCTTCATTTCCCACATAATCTACTTTCATCCCTCTCTGCTACAGTAACACATCAACAGCTTTCAATTAGCAGCCGCAGTGTAATTACTCAAAACCTGTCTGACTCCAACACCTGTCATTCTTACCCCTCACATCCCACATCTCTGTGGCCTCCTCCTTCCAAATAAATCTGAAACGTACCACTTGTACTTCCACAACTACTATACTTTTAGGCCACACCTACAGACACTGTATTGGATAAACATGTGAGTAATATCAGTATTCTAGCTACTTCTTTAACCCAAGTAAAGTGACAGGATTTCCCATCCATCTACTCAACTACTTTGCAACCTTTCCTTCTGATCCCTTCTGACTGACTAGTAGCATCTCTTGTGTCCCTGATCATGCCTTCAGTCTCAGTTATGTGGATGCAAATACCTTTTCTTAAGACTCCCCATCCCTATAGGCCTAGAAAATCATTTCTTTGGATAACATGTACATATAGATTCCACTCCTATCACTTTGAAGATAGCCAAGACTTTAGTTTAAGTATTACCATGTCATCATCTTCAAAAGGGTAAAATAAACATCTCCATCTTCTGACTCATTGCACTGTGACAGTTGCACACATACTCATCTAGCCAGGACTTCTAGAAGTAATAAAAAGAGATACAGGGACAAGGAGCATTCTTGCCTCATCTTTCTCCCTACTTATACCTCCCTTTATCTCACACTAGATTCTTTATATAATTCCTTAGCTCCTTCTTGCCTAGAGTGCTGATTGTGCTCTGTTCTGCTTTATGCTTGCAAGTTATGGACTGCCTTGCTCCAATGAAGTCTAAAGCAATTGAAAGACAGACCACACACACAGAAACATGCACATTCACTCACTCACTCACTCACTCACTCACTCACTCACTCACTCACTCACTCACTCACTCACTCACTCACTCACTCACTCACTCACTCTGTTATTTTTATATTGGATTCCTTACATTTAAAAGTAACCATGATTGAAAGCTCAGATCAGTTGTTGTCCAGCCTGCCAAAAGTCTAGAATTTTACAACTCATTAAGTGACTTTTGTAGGCATGAATAAGTTAACCAATGTAATGAAGTGGTTTCATGAATTTGTCCTCTTAACTATAAAATGCTTATGTCAAATAATGCCATCCCATAACATCTCTGTCTCCATGTTTCTATCCATTCCATAAAACCCCATGTTTTTATCCAGTGATCTCTGGAACTTACCTTCTTAAAGCCAAACTATCCCTTCTCCAATTCCAGAAATACCTCCTAATCTATTTTCCAATACTCTATTAAATATTTTTTTAGACATCATTGATAACTGAAACTGATCTGTAATTCACTGGGTCATTCAGCCCTCCTGCCTCTTGGGCAACAAAATAATGAGTTCTGTCCCACTGTCTGGGTGGTCCATCACTTGCTAATGCACCATTTGTAACTTCCCATAAAACTTCATGTCTTTATACTCCTATCAGCTTACAGTAATCTATTGGGAAGCCACATGGACCTTCACCCCCCCCCCCCATTTAAGATGCTGAATCACTGACTGTACTTCTTTCTCCTCATTTTACATCCACAGCCAATACTTTTTATACTCACTAAACCTTCCGCACTGGCCTTTATTCTTCTCCTTGTGTTGTCCTGCTTCTACTTACTTAGGAGTTTGCAAAAAAACAAACTGTCAGCACCTCCCTGTATCTCTCATCCATACCATTCGCTGTTCTGCCTTACTGCTTTTCTTTCAACTTGCATGTCATTAACTTTCCCCTCCTACCCATCCCTCTGTCTACCATACCTACACTTCAATCAGAGTCCTTTCTGTCATCTTAATTTTCCATTTAAACCCCTACATTTTCACCTACCACTTGTTTTGGTCAGCTACAGTTTTAAACTCCTAAGGTTGATATTCTCTTTATTTACCTGTGTTGCATTTTCCTTGCTTCAAACATTTTTCCAATAATCCTTCCCTTCCAGGTAACATTTAGAGCAAAAAGTTCCCACCCATACCTCTCAACCTCTTAGATTAAGAAATCTGTTTAAAGCATTAAATAATGGGGGGACAAAGGCCCCAAAATAGGGACAATTTTAAATACTGCTCTTACAAACTTAGAACGTTAATAGAATAACAGGTTTTGCATTAGCATGACTTTTCCGAAGGCTATGAAGTCTGAAAGTCAAATGTCTGTCATTATTTTTTACTTCAGTCTTCATTGATATGCCATTGAGTTGCCAGAATGTCAAAGTTTTATGAAGAACATGCTGAAAATATATGGTAAAAATCTGACATTCTGCAAAAATCTAGATAGTTGAGAGGTATGTTCCCATCAGATTCTACTAGTAACCTCATCACCCCATCTCTCTCTATTTCTTCTACCAAAATTTGAAGACAGTTATACTGATCCTGTCCTCTTCAATCCGAAACATCCCATCTCCACTTCCATATATTATTCTTCTCAGTCCCCAATCCATAACTGCTATAATCATAGTATGATCTGAAGCACTTATCTCCTCCACCCTCACCTGTTTTATATGTCCTACATTTTCCTGTTCTCTTCCTAATTAGCTATCCTGAGTTATACTATTGCTATTGAATGTAATAATATCATGTTCCACACAGTTCAGTCCATATAGCTGCATGCCCTCCTTCTTGTCCTTCCTCTGTACCACTTCTTATAGCTTTTCAACCCTACCCTTGGTGTTTTACATTTTCAAAATGTCTATTCTTCTGAGGATCTAGGTCTATACTAAGTCAATCCAATCACAACTTTTCATCCTCCCACCTCACAATTATTACCATCACCAGCACATACCTGACACTCCCTGACTCAGTCTTTGCCGACGCAATCACGCATCTCCCTACTGTGTCTCTCGTCATTCTCCAGATTTTCTGTGACCATTCTCGTTGTAGCAGAATAGCAACTCCTCATTTCCCTTTTTTGAGGTTCTCATCCCTACCACCCTCTTATACTCTTTTATACCCAAGCAGTATTAAGCATTGTTTTTTTTGCAAATTGTATCCCCTTCTCTTACTGTTTTTTTTTTTTTGGCCACATCTTTTTACATCATCCCCCAACCAAATGTCAAGCCACACCAGTCATACACAGGCCCTCATTCCCCAGTGAAGGGGTTCATCATATCCACAAAGTGAGTTTTGTATGGAAGGAATCATCCAGGCTGATATTGGAGGTCATTTGTGCTCCCTCTGGGACCCTGGTCAGTTTTATATCCATCCTCTTAACTCCATGCTTGTTGCATTTTGACCATGGTGACATATGTATGCTAAGTTGCCTTTTTTTTTTTTCTTTTTTGCTTCTTTATATGGATGTAGCAGTTAACATTGATACTTTATTGATAATTTACTGGGGACAGAATGAGTAAACAGTGTGCAGCTCTTTTTACCTGGTGGTGAAATGCCCACTTGTGTGCTCATTCACTTGTGACAGGGAACTACCAAAGAAGCACTTAATACACCCAGTACACTTTAATCCAGTGACTACAGAAAAGGTAGTCACTATACCTCTTTGAAAAGTGCTAAAGTGATCTTCCTAAAAAATTCAAACCGCAGGTCAGGTGTACAGGGATCCCATGTGAGTAGCACACAGATCCACTGCAAAATTATTTGAAAAGTGTTATTATATTTTTTTCTTTTCTGGATCATTTTCATTTTTTTTTGGTGACCTCTTGGTTCTAAAAAATATTATCCCTAAAAGATGCAAGACTGTCCCTTTCTTCCTATTTGGTAACACTAAATCTAATACTGTTTTTCTTGAATGTATTGTATATTGTTTATCCTGCTGTCCATTTCCTGGTTTTCTCTGTACCTTTTTTGTTATTGCTGTAATAAAAACACTTTGTTTATTAACCAAAATCACTATATCATAATGAAAGTAAAACAGTGTGTAAAAAGAGTGGTAAAGCAAACAGTATATTATGGCACATGCGCATACCAGTGATGAGCCTCATACCAGAACTAGTTGTTCATATATATCTATATTCATATATATATATATATATATATATATATATATATATATATATATAAATATATATAATAATATATATATATATATATATATATATATATATATATATATATAAAGGCTCTGGAAGAACAATCATGATGTAGAAAACTCCAGATGCAAGCATTAACAGTTTTTGAAGGTGAAATAAAATTAGACTATTCAAAGAAAGCTAACATAACATGAAACAAGTATACAAATCACACACAGACAGCAACCACATATCAGGCCTGAATCTCAGACTGTAAAACTATGAGACAGGGAGGTTTACCACTCAGCCACTGTGCTGTCCTTTTTTGTCCTGTGATGGGAAGATATGATTAACAAGTATGTTTTAGTGACATGAATGTGGATCCACTGAATAACATTTATAACAGTTAAAACAAATACAAAAATGCATTAGACAAACATATATATATATATATATATATATATATATATATATATATATATATAGGTCTACCTGAAAACACCAAAAGTTCTAAACGCCGATGACGAGAACACAGACACCGGAAGATTGACAACGGAGAAGACCGACAGTTGAGAATCCCAATGCTGAGAACACTGACATGTTAAGGTAAGTGTGCGATAGTGACAGACTTTAGGTTTAGGGGCAGGTTAAGTGAATTAGGGTTAGGGTGCGGGTAAGGTAAGTGTGCGATAGTGATGAACTTGAGGGTTAGGGGCAGATTAAGTGAGTTGGGGTTAGGGTGCAGGTAAGATAAGTGTGTGATAGTGACAGACTTAAGGGTTAGGGGTGGATTAAGTGAGTTAGGGTTATGGTGCGGGTAAGGTAAGTGTGCGATAGTGACGGACCTTAGGGTTAGGGTTGGGTTAAGGTTAGTGCATAGATAGTTGTATATGTAAGGTTTAGTGTAGGTTTGTAAGGTTTTTGGTGTGCTTGTGTTGTATGTGCATTTTTCAGGAAAGGTATTTGTTTTGTTGATTGTTAGGATTGTGGTTTGTCGAGCATTTAAAGTTTTGTGTTTTTGAACTTTCGGTTTCTTTTGCTTTTGTTTCATTGTCGGTGTTATCAGGTAGGCCCATATATATATATATATATATATATATATATATATATATATATATATATATATATATATATATATATCAGATAAGCAGGATGTGACATAAGTAAGTCTGAGAGAATCTATTATAGTAATAATGAATAGAAGATGTCCAAACTATGCAACATCAGGGAGGTATATTTCCATAAGAACAAGGTACCTGGTTAAGGTGAGAGACAAAAAATATAAGAAATGGAAGAGAGGTCGAACTACAACTTTGAAAACTGAAATAAACAAGCTGGACAAGCAGATTAAGCATAGTGTTAGACAAGATCAATAAAAATTTGAAGAAAATTTATATAAAGATATTGAGCATAATAGGAAATCTTGTTATAGATACATAACATGTGGAAGAAGTAAACATACACAAATTGATAAACTTTGTGCAGATTCTAAAATTTATTCTCAGATACAACAGATTATAGATATATTTACAAAATCTTATGCAAAACAGTTTGGCTCCACAAAAGGGGTGGTTAGTTGTCCTAGTGCCACCCAGGTAACCCCACATACTGAAATCAAATTAAATCATATTGAAAAAGAACTGTGCAAACTGGATCAAAACAAAGCACAGGGAGGAGATGGAATAAGTAACAATGACCTGACAACACTTCAGCAAGAACTTACACTACCATTATATCTATTATTAACTAGGTCATATAAATATGTGGAGATGCCTCAAGATTGGAGGCATGCACTTATTAAACCTGTCTTTAAGGGAAAGGGGAGTAGGACAAACAGACAATCATATAGACCCTTAAGTCAACTTTCATATTGTGAAAATATAATGGAGAAGGTAATACTGGATAAGTTATTGTCAGAACTGGATAGATTGGGACTGACTTGAAACCATATATCAGCATGCATATGTTGAACATAGATCTATTACCACATGTAACATGATGTTCTATAACAATATAATAACAGCTATGAATGAAAAAAATGTGCTGTGATATGATTTATATAGATTTAACTTCAGCATTTGACAGGGACATACACAAAACACTGATCAATAAATTAGTACAACTAGGTATTGCTGTACTATTGATAAGATGGAAAGCTGCATGGCTTAAAAATAGGGCATGGCAAGTATCACACACCAACTGGACAGGTGAAGTACTTGGTTACAGTCAAGATTTCCCACAGGGCTCTGTCCTAGGCCCTTACTTGTTTAGATTGTATCTTTCAGACATTACTTTTTCATCTGAGATGTTCTACAGTCTATATGCTGACGACCTGAAATTGGGTAAACTGATTACAAGTGTTACAGCTAAGGCATGTCTGCAAAATAATTTGACTAAATTGACCATGTGGGTATAGGAGAATAATATGTTGATAAATATATCAAAAACTAAGCATATAAGATGTTGGAGACATAAACTGAAAGCTGAATATTTAATACAGCACACAGTGATTGAAACTGTAGACATATTTAAGATCCTGGGTATATGGATAGATTCAGCTATGAATTTTTCTAATCATATCACCCAATTGGCTAATGAAAGTTATAGAACTGTAGGTTGTATAAAACGATTTATAAAGTTTAGGAAATCAAACATAATGAAGTCATTGCTTGTTAGTTACATTAGACCCAAACTTGAGTATGGAATAACAATATGGAAACCCTATAAGAAAACAAGCATGAATAAACTGGAAAGAGTACAGCGGAAATATACCAAGGGCATCCATGGATGTGAAAATCTAAGTTATTATGAAAGACTAAAGTATCTGAACTTGTACAGTGTCTCTTACAGATATTTAAGAGGAGATCTTATTCAGGTATATAGGGCATTTAGGGACAACTACCTTTGGGAATGTTTGGGGTTATAAAAAGTACTAGAGAATCATCAGACAACCGATGTAGGAGATTCTACAGGAATGAGAAGTGCACTAATTGGTTCTATATGACAGAGTAGCTGATACTTGGAACAGACTACCAAATTACATTAAAGCAAATATTAGTTTAGATATTTTTAAGAACAGCCTGGACATTTATTATGGAGACATTGTTTTGGTATATTGGCAGGCTAGAAGGGCATTAATGCCCATGCTTGAAACATTTGTATGCATGTATGTAAGTACTCTATTTTGGACTCAGATATATCATTCTGCAGTAAAGGTAGTGAAGAGGTTTTATGTTCCAGAAAGTCTGTGAATTAATTTGCCATGTGTATGATTTATAAGGGAGCTGTCAGTTTGTGACTCGCCGAGTTTATACTCTGAACCTATATGTTTTGGTGATTAGCACTGTACAGCTTAATCACTAATCAGTCTATGCAAATAGGCAGTAAACATGTGCAGACTACATGGGTGCTATCTGCATCTGACTAGCTGCCTGGCTGCATATGTGACACTTCAGTGGATTGTTTGTAACCTTGAACCTCTGGCCCCACATTCTATTTATGTACTTCAAAATATATAAAAGGCATACAGTGGTATCCATAGATTCTCACCTCCCTTTGGAGTTACTGTGACCATAAAGAAGAAAGCACAGACTGGATCTATTTACTTAGATTAGAGAATTCCGTAGATAGCATCCTGAGTGGAGAAAAAAAGTTCTCCAGCAGGGTTTAAATATACAAGTAATGCTCTCTGAAAAATGATTCTGCTGCTTCATGGCAGCATATCAAGCTGACGTGGAGTTCGGACAGAAAAAAATAAAGGTTGCCGTTATTCTACACTCGCTAAGCAGTGCTTCTGCTGTTTAATGAGTGTAAAATGAAAAAAATATATAAAAATTAAAAGAAAAAGCATGTGTGTGTGTGTATGTGTGTGTGTGTGTGCGTGTGTGTGTGTGTGTGTGTGTGTGTGTGTGTGTGTGTGTGTGTGTGTGTGTGTGTGTGTGTGTGTGTGTGTATGAGACAAAGAGAAAGTGAATAGTGAAAGAAAGCAAGTGCTTTCTGACAGGAATTAGAAGGTCTGCAAACCTCTTGACATAGCTATCAACTGTCCAGAGTTTTGCGGAATGTTCAGATTTTTTACTCATATTTTTGGAGTGCTCCTCAAAATTGTTTAGGTTTTCTGCCAAATCAGTGAGAATTGAAGTCAGAGAATAAAGGCAGACATTTGAGTTGTAAACTTCATAACCTTCAGACAATTCTGAAAATTCATACTAATGTGACACTTGTTATTCCATCAACTCTCATAAGTTTATAAGAGCAATACTAACTGTCCCTATTTTGGGGCCTTTTCCCCCCATTATTTATGTCTTTGTCCAGATTTCTTCTGATAAGAGGTCTTAGCTTAACATACCTGGATAAACATAGAATAAACAGGTGACAAAGGCTTAAAACAGAAGCACATTTTAAATGATCCTTTTATAAAATCACATTACTTGAACATTAGGATTTGTGTCAGCTTGCATTTTCTGAAGAAGAGGTGTATATGTATGTGTTTGTGTCTGCATGAGAGAGTTCAACCACTGGTAGTAGTAGTAAAGAGGTTTGTATACCGCTTGACCTTTCAGCTAAAGAAATCTGGATAAAGAAAATAAAGGGGAAACAAAGGGTTAAAAACAGGAAACAGATTTTGATTATTGTTCTTATGAAAGTTGCTTAAATAGCAATATTTATGTTAGAATGATTTTTCTAAACAAAATGAAAATCTGAAACTAAAATCTATATCATTATTTAGTACATCAATCTGTAATAACTGGCAACAAACCAAACGTTTTAGGAGTAAGAAACCAAGAAAATAAAGTAAATCCCTGGACATTTTTTAAAGTGTCATATTTTGGATGCAAAATGCTTCCTCCAACACCATTAACATATACTGCAACAAGTTTGAAACATTAGGCAGAGGAACTATTTTATATCAAAATAATATAAAAAGTGATAAGTAAGTAAAACACAACAATTTTACAGAGAGCCCATTCTCTAAGCACATTAATTCCTTACAAGGTGTGTGTTACTGTGTAATTAATGCCCTTCCATGGGTGAAGAGACCCTCTGTCTGCAGTGTCGGGCCTCATAACACCTCAGGGTAAGGGTCAATTACACATTATACAACTCCCCCCCCATTAATATGCAGAAACGTGCACACTGATTGGTCAGCGTGCACGTTGTAAATCAGAGTTATAGTAATGGAAAAAGGTCTGGTCGCCCGGACTTTTTCCATTACTATAATTCTTTTTTCACACTGTTTCACTATGTTAAACGAGGCTTTAAAAAAAGCAATGGAGATTCTCCGTTGCTTTTTTAAAGCTATCTCGCTATGTTAAACTCCTTTAACACAGCGAGACAGTTTGTAAAAAGCAACGGATATCTTGCTTTCTCCGTTGCTTTTTTCAAAACTGTCTTGCTATGTTAAATGGGTTTAACATACCGAGACAGATTTAAAAAAAGCAATGGAGATTCTCCGTTGTTTTTTTTAAAGCTGTCTCGCTATGTTAAACCCATTTAATATAGCGAAGCAGTTTGTAAAAAGCAACGGAGATCTTGCTTTCTCTGTTGCTTTTTCCAAAACTGTCTTGCAATGTTAAATGGGTTTAACATACCGAGGCAGCTTTAAAAAAAGCAACGGAGATTCTCCGTTGCTTTTTTTAAAGCTGTCTTGCTATGTAAAACCCATTTAACATAGCAAAAACAGTTTGTAAAAAGCAACGGAGATCTTGCTTTCTCCATTGCTTTTGCCCACAGTTCTGATGTACTGTGTAGGCATACGCATGCGCAGTACATCAGAACTGCCGCAGAATACCAGACAGCTGCGGAAGGGCAGCAAGGAGGCATTATACAATGCCATTATTTAAGAAAAGTAATTATTTTTTTCTTAAATAATGTCATTGTATAATAGCAATAACCCAGTTCTGGGTGTGGGTAATGCTGGATTTACCCAAGGTTGGCTTTGTTTGGCCACTCTGGCTTCGCCCTTGTGACCAAACCACGCCAACCGTGGGTAAATCCAGCACTACCCACACCCAGGTGTGGGTTATTGCTATAGTAACACAAACCCTGTCAGGCATTATTGCTTAGGTAAGTCTGACTGATCAGTAGTTAATCTAGTACCCTATCACTGCTGTTGATTAACAATGGCACTATTTAGATTTCTGATTTGTTTTACTAAGCAGCATATGCTGTGGGTCCAGTATGAATAACTGCATAATGTGTAGCTAATATGAGATTATTCAAGCCCAAAACATCTAAAAACCTTGAGAAGATACTATTTAAAACAGAGACACTCTCAAGGTTGTTAAACACATTTTATTTTTGTAACAGGGCAAGCCTCTCTACATCCCCAGCATGGGGACATGCCCCAACATACTTGATATACCCACTATGAGATCTCAGAAACATGCAGAAGATAGAAAAATGGTTGAAAATGCTGCCCTTATATCCTTGCTCTTTTGTATCTCTGGCTACCATGTCAGGACACTGACAATCTTTTATGTTCAAAGTTCTATGCACCAGTCAACTGTGTGTGACAAGCAATAAGGTTCCCATATGTCCTTACCAGTAAAAAGTAGATTATTGCTTATGCTGTAAGAGATTTATTTTATTTATTTATTTTACATTTGTTGACCGGGAAAGTCTAACTGGAACAAGTCCATTTTCAGCAGAGGCCCTGAGAGAAAAGCTCCAACATATACAGTTGCAATAATACATTTTCAACTTAAAAATAATAATATTAAAGAAGTTAAAAATTCAGTGGGATTGAAAATCAGGAAAACACACACAGGTTCCTGACTGACATAGAGTTGTTCAGATTACAGATTAGAAATTCCTCTGCTAGAAGTAGGAGAGTCTTGGCTATTGCTAGTACTTATTATAAATAACATACATGAGAGAAATTTAACCAGGTTTATCACAGTGGCATTGCCACTTTTGTTCAAGGTGTTGTTTAATTTTTGGTTTGTATTGGGCCAGGGAGGGGAGCAGGGTTAAGTCAGTTGGTAGCGTGTTCCAGATTCTACCCAATGAATTTGCAAAGAGGGCCATACCAGCTGCATTGTTAGTTTTGGTAGCTTATTTGAGGAGCGGAGCAGTCTTGGATTGTTATGGGGAAGGATGATATTACTAAGGGCCGGAGTATTTTTGGGATTGTAAAGGATTTTGTTAGCCAAGATCAACAAATTATAATGGATAAGATTGGGTAATTCCAGCCATCCAAGCTGCTTGAGGTTGGTGAAGTGGTGGGTTCTAAAAGGCAAGCCTGTTGCAAACCTGGCAATGTGATTATAACAGGTTGTAAGTTTATTTAGATCGGTTTTGTTAAGATTGATGAGAAGGGGGATGCATATAAGAGTAGAAAGGAGGTGTGAATGAGCTATGGCCACCTTAGCTGGTGGGGTAAGGAAGGGTTTGATTCTATAGAGTGATCCAGGTTTTCTGTTGATATTTCTGATGGTTTGATTTACATGGTGGTCAAATTTTAGGTTATTATCAATAGTGACACCCAGTAATTTTGTATGGGGGTCAGGTGAGATAAGTGTCCAATCTTTTGCATTTATAGTGAAGGTAAAAGGTACAGACTTTTGGGTAGGTGGGAATATGAGTATTTTAGTTTTCTGGTGATTAAATAATAGCCAACGTTTGGAGAGCTAGTTTTCAATGGTAGTAAATGTGGTTTGGGTATCAGTCTTTAGATCAGTGGGAGAAGTGGCTGAGCAGATCAGGGTAGAGTGGTCAGCGTACTAGATACAGCTGATGTTTTGGATGACAGTAGGCAGGTCATTGATAAAGATTGAGAACAGTAATGGTCCTAATATGGAGCCTTGTGGTACTCCAAGGGTGTTTGGTAATAGTTTAGAGAGCTTATTTTGCCAGAGGACAGGCTGTTGTCTGTCTTTAAGATAGGATGAAAACCAAAGGAGGGCATTAGAGTCTAGGCGGAATGTTTGGAGGGTCTGTATTAGAAGCTGGTGATCAACCATATAAAATGCCTTGGAAAGATCCAGGAAGAGGGCAGAAGATGTGCAGCTATTGTTGCGGTTGTCGTTTATGGTATTGGTAAATGTCATTAGGGCTGAGGTAGTACTATGATGTGGGCGAAAACCATGCTGGGTGTTGGCCATAAGCTGGTTCTGTATTAGGTATTGCATGAATTGTTTATGAATACATTTCTCCATGATTTTAGCAAGAGGAGAGAGTATAGCTATGGGTCTATAATTTGAGTATTCAATAGAGGAACCACCTTTGTGTAAGGGTATTCCATAGCACATTTTCCAGATAGTAGGAATTCTGGATTCTGATATAGTACGATTGATTAGAATGGAAATTGGATAGGCAATGGCATCAGCAGAGATTTGTAGGAGCTTAGTTGGAAGGTGATTGGCAGCTAGTGTGGTGGGTTTTAATTTTTTTAGCAGACTACAGATAAATGAAGTTGACACAGGCTTAAAGCTGAATGAGATTTGACTATCTGAGGTAAGAGTATTAGTATCGGGGGGTAGGAAGTAATTGGGTGGCTAAAACTTGAATAGTTTCTGTAAAGAAATGATTGAAACTATCTGCAACCTCCTCTGGGGTTATTTCAGTGGTGGCAGCAGGGGTAGGTGTGAATGTTTTACCAGGATGAAGTAACTTATTCAGCCCAGCCAGAACTTTTGTGATTTTTATGATAGTCAGTCTGTAACCTACAATAGTACTGTTTTTTGTCAAGTAGGATGTCTTTTTGTTTCATTCCTAGCATTCCTATATTTGTTATGATCATGAGGGTCTTTAGTGAGGCACCAAGTGGCCCAGAGTTTATTTCTGTTGGCTATTTTTAGTCTAGACTCTTTAGATAGCCAAGGTACATTTTTACCTTTAGTCCTCTTTAAGCGGGCAGGTGCATGTAAGTCTAGAATTTCAAACTAATTTTTTGTTAAAGTAGTCAACAGCCACCTCTGGGGGGATACTTAAGCTTAGTCCAGTTACAAGAGTTGAGTTCCAGTTGAAACTTGTCAGGGTCAAAGTCAGTTTTGCTTCTGACTTTCCTGAGTAAAGGTTGTTTTGGAATAGTGATACTATGTTTAACTATGTAAGTAAGGAGGTGGTCACTTAGGTCATCGGGGAGGGTACCAGCAGTGTATATTTGGGGGTTGCTATTTACGAGTATCCAGTCTAGTATACTATCTTTTTTGGTGGATTTGCCCAGTCTGGTACGGGTGACTGTGGTTTGAGTAAACGCATGCAGGTTGATGTGGGTGAAGGGGGATTCAAAGGTACAGGTTGCCCAGTCTATATTAAAGTCACCCAGGACTAGTGTTTCTTGAGGGTAATGAGAGGATAACCAGTCAAGGGTGCCTTTGAGTGTGGCTACGTTGTTACCTGGGGGAACACACATGCTGATGAAATTAATAATTTTATTTTTGTTAAGTTGAAATCGAGTGGCTAGTATTTCAGAGTTATTGGTTTGTGGTGGTTGTATAACTTCCATGGTTCCTGTCAGCTCAGATTTATAGAGAATGCCCCCCCCCCCTTTCCTAGACACATGATCCAGCTTGTGTATGTTGCAACCAGGTGATAAGATTTCATTGTCTGTACTGGAGGGTTTAAGCCAGGTCTCAATTAAAACATATTATATCTGGAGAATAGACAGTTAGGAGGGCATGCAGTTCATGAACCTTATTGTTAATACTCCTTGTATTGAGATGGCATACCAGGAAGGAGTTAGATGGTCTGGTTATTCCATAATTGTTGTTTGAGTGACAGGTAGAAGGATGTGAGTAGGAGGTGGTTGGGCCTGGGTTAGGGTGTATATCTCCACTGATTATTAGGCTAAGTCTATACTCAGCAATGAGTCTCTTAAGTTCATTTAACAGTTTGCAGTATAGCTTGGAATTAATACTCATGTGTTAAGGGTTATAACTCTGCATAAGTGAGAATGATGGAAAGTTATTCCCATGGTTCAAGGTATGATTAAAGTTGGGTAGCTTTTCATCTAAGGGCAAAGTATGGGCTGCAGTGAATTAATATCCAGTAAGCTGTTGGTTCTCATATGAAGTAAGTATATAGGGTAAAAGGAGAAAGGGTAATAAGGAGTAGTGTAAACTTATGGTAGTAAGTAGTCAGGTAGTTACTATTATATTGTGAGAGATTAGAAGATATAAGGTAGTTTATAACTTATTAAAGAGAGGAAGAGTTACTAACTCGAAAAAGATTGGATGGTGTGTAAAAAGGGTAAGGTGGGTAGAATAAGATTGATAGTAAATAGCTGATGGGATGGTTTGGGTAGGGGTCAGGTGGGTGGAGTAGGACTGATAGTAGATAGCTGATAGGGTGATTTGGCTGGAGGGAGGGGGGTAAGATAGATCATTTGATAGGTTGTAAAAAAAAGTGGTGTGACTAAGCACCTATAAATTTAGGAGTAGTGGGGGTGAGTGGAAATTAGGGGCAGGGAAGGGCGTAGAGCGAGCCTGAATCCAGTGAGGGTGAGCAGAGTGGGGCTATCTTTCCAGGTAAGACTAGATTAATTTATATATAGTATTGTCTTACCCCAATATTCATAATACCTCTAAAATATAATTTTGCCAGTTAAAGGAAGCCAATTAATAATTTGTTTTTGTACCTGGGGTAATTTTGATGTGCTATGAACCCAGATGAGGGAAAAAAAAACTTTAGGTATATGGCAAAAGCAAATAATTTTTAACATATAGATGTAAACATAATTATTTTATATTAACCTTACAATTATCAGTAAATAGGTTCTGACCACGAGAAGTCCACTCTGGTCAGGGCTGCTTAATTTCTCTGGAGAGTTTATTTCATTCCGCATAGCAGACAGCAGGGTATGATTCACATGCGTAGTGCACCTTGGGTTTGGGAGCCAGGGAGGGATAAACAATTATCAGTAAACAGGTTCTGACCATGAGAAGTCCACTCTGGTCGGGGCTGCTTAATTTCTCTGGAGAGTTTATTTCATTCCACGTAGGAGACAGCAGGGTATGATTCACATGTGTAGTGCACCTTGAGTTTGGGAGCCAGGGAGGGATAAACAATTATCAGTAAATAGGTTCTGACCACGAGAAGTCCACTCTGGTCAGGGCTGCTTAATTTCTCTGGAGAGTTTATTTCATTCCGCATAGGAGACAGCAGGGTATGATTCACATGCATAGTGCACCTAGAGTTTGGGAGCCAGGGAGGGATAAACCAGATTGCGGGTAGGTTGCCGACTGGGTCCAGGAGCACCAGATAGGTTTCCAGATATATGAGCCCTGTAATGTCTGTTTGAAATATATCTTTTAATAATTTTCCATTTGTGATATTAAAGTTTTTTGAGCCTAGGGCAAGGGTGTTATTTTGTGGACCTTTAAAGTATAACACTAATCAACAGAAGTTTAGCTGGTGCAACCAGTGCCCCACGCCCTCAGCTCTTCAAGTGAAAAGCGAAAATGAAAAAAAAAACACTTTACCATAATAAGCCGATCTCAGAGATCAATTTATTATGGTTAGATCTACACCCCTCCTCCTCGCAGCTCTTCCATCAATTGCAAATAAATAAATAAATAAATAAACAACGGACATCCCTTCTTCTGGAACATCAAGAACATGCCCAGATGCAAAGCAAGCCATTTTTGTGCCCTATCCCCAATCCACTTTCAATTTATTCTATTAAAAAAAAGAATGAAAAAAAAAGTCTTCTTTTAAACTGTAGCAACTGTTTGCTATAGTTTATACCTTGACTACAAAGAGTGCTACAAAAGTCAAGTTTTAATTTCACAAAACAAAAAATTCTTCAATGGCTTGCTACAGATGTAGCAAAAAAATGTTACAGTTTATACCCTAACTTCAAAGGACATTACAGGACTCATTTTTTTTTAGGTAAACAAAAAAAAACTGCACCAAACTGATTGTTGCAGTGCAACAAATGCAATGCCACCTTTTAAAATGCAGTATTGCATTAAAGAGAAATCAGGATTGGCTGATTGTTCCCCCAGCACTTTGCACTGGGGACAGTTGCCTGTCTCACACCACCCTACCTATGCTACTGCTAATCAGTTGTCAGCAACAAAAAAAGGTTACATAATATACATCTATTATTTTATAGAATCACTTAATTTGCTTTCCTGCATGGATGTAATGATTTACTTGTACTTGAGAGAAAGGAAAGTTACTATTTCAGTAAAAATGAATACAAAAGATAATGCATGACGTGAGTACTCGTATGGAATAAGGTGGAATGAGTAGAATCCATTTTGTTGAAGTATATCCAAACTGCAGAATTTCAAAGGGCATTAGTTACACCATCTTTCAATGTTTTTTCCTTAATTCTTCACCGGAATCTGTTAGTAGAGAAGTGTCTTCCTCTAGAATCTAAAACAATAAATATCTCATACATATGTTACCTTTATAATAATACATAGTTAAAATTCACAAAATGAGCAACAAAACAATTTTATTTTGGTTTTCATTAACATATTTCTAGGGAGTTAACCTAAGATACAGCATTTCCTTACATTAATATACAGTAAAAACAAAATGAAAACTCCAGCAAAGCTAGAACGTCCACTGAGTAACCTCCCAAACATCTTGTATCAGAGGTATATGGGATATATACAAATGACCCTTATGAACATCAGGTGTTTCAGCTAATTGGCGAATCTTAATGGCCATGACTTGTTTCGTCATTTTAATGACCTGCTATAAAAACGCATTTGCATGGTTTTGCGTGCCGGGCTGCGACGGTTAGCTAGGGTATAACTATTCCCGGCTCCACAAAGTCTACTGTTTAATTTTTCCCTTGGAACTAGACAAACTTTTACTTAAACACTCAAACCATTCACTTCTCATCCTGGCACTTGCTCAAAACTCATAGCAAGCACTAATAAACCTTAGCACTAGACCCCCCTATACTGTAGAGAAGGACAAAGGCTCTATATTCGACCTTACCAGCCAATCAGTAAAACAGTTCACTATACCTATCCAGACAGGTCCAAAGGACAGTTTCAGGTGTACTCTCTAGTCCAACTGGTGAATCTGGACATTTTGAGGCAATGTTACAATTGCCTCATGTACACAGACAACCCTCTTCTCCTTCCACCAAACACTAATACATGTGAGAGACACAATTATACAGCCAAACTGGAGCCTAAGCTCTCTCAACCCAAAAATGGACCAGGCAGTCAAGAGGAGAAGGAAATTATTTGCATCACACCACCAATCTCGCATAGACCTATGAAACCAGCACCGGCAAAAAACACAAATAAATACATCAAAACATACTTGGAGGCTCCAAATAAAACTCTGCAAAAGCAACATAGACCTCCAAAGGAGACATCCAAGCAACCTCCACCCTCCAACACAAACCATGAAGCACATACTTCAAAAAAACAGTGTGCCACACAATCACAGCCCTTAAGGCAAAATAACATACCAAACACACTAGTAATAAGTGACTCTATAGTCAGGCACACTGACGTCCCACTCACTAGGCTGAACAAGGAGAAGGTTACTGTTAGCTGCCAGTCAGGTGCCAGGATCCGCCACATAACACAAGCACTCAGGTCACTCCAGAACAAGTACACATATGAATCTGTCATCGTCCATGTTGGTGTGAATGACTTGAGCTGTACCTCCCTGGACTACATGAAAAGAGACATGGAGGAGCTCTCTGATCACATAGCCCAGGCCGGTATGACCCCGACCCTGAGTAGCATCCTGCCCTCACTAAGAATGATACCACGGTATAGAGAAAAAAATATCAGTTTCAAGAATTGGCTAAGCTTCTGGTGTCATTCAAAGGGGATCCAGTGTCTCTCAGCCTGGGATGACATGCTTGACAAGCCACGCTGCTTCTCTAGAGATGGCTTGCACCTGTCACCCTTAGGCTTTCGAATACTGGCCAAGGCTCTTGCCAGCCCCGTAGTGCCTTTTTTAGGTAAGGCTCAAAAGACAAACCCAATGCCGTAAACAGCACAAGTAACAAAAAAACTGAAGGTAATGCTCTTCAATGCCAGAAGTCTAAACCTCAAAATGCACGCACTCGAGGCACTCCTCAGTATGGAGAAAATCGATATATGTGCAGTAATAGAAACCTGGTTTAAGGCTCCAGAGAGCACCCCAGCATTACCTGGCTACAACTCATACCATACATTTTGGCCACAAAACCCAGACCGAAATACAAAAGGTGGGGGAGTATCCATATTCATCAAGGATGCCCACACTTCCAGGTTAGTGGCACAGCACGATGCTTCAGATATCATCCACGTGCAACTAACAACGGGCAAAACTGCTACTCAAATTATAGCTTACTACAGATCACCCACCATGTCCCAGGACCCCCACTCCGCATTCCTGGAAACATTGGGAAACATAAAGGTCCTACCAAACACCCTAATATTGGGTGATTTCAATTACCCAAACATTAACTGGGAGAACTACTCAAGTACAAACTCCCTTGCCCAACATTTCTTAGAATTTATAAACTCAAACACCCTGGATCAATTGGTCAACACCCCCACCAGAGGTGACAACGTATTGAACCTGGTCATCACCAACATGGGCGAATAGCGTTCTACACTGGAGGTCAACCCCTTGCTAGTTAGATCTGACAATAAACTAATCACTCTGGATATCCACATTCCACCACCACCCCCGGTCAAAGAAACCACCATGAAAAAATTTTCATCAGCAAACTTCACGTTATTTAAGATCGAGGTGGGAAGTTTCAAAACCCCCATGCTAAAGGATAACTCTGTCCAAGCTGCAAAATCTATTACTAATGCACTCTACAGGCACCTACGAGAATGCATGGATCATGCTATCCTAAACAAAGCCAAGACTCACTCCTCCAAGAAAAGGAAACCAGTCTGGTGGACCCCTGCCAAAAACAAGCTATACAATAGAAGGAGGAAACTAGTACAGAAAAGAGTAAAATCCCAAGAAGGGAAGACATCCCTGATCAGTATAAGCAAGAAACTACATTCCCTCATAAAATCTTCCAAGGCTAGCTTTGAAAGAAAAATTGCCATGTACTCCAAAGATAACCACAAGGCATTCTTTAGCTATGTCAAGAATCTAAGTGGCAATTCTCAGATCTGCTTGGAGTTAGTGCAGAATGGCACAAAATACACTGAACCGACCAATATAGCCAACATCCTGGCAGACAGGTTCAGTGCAAACTTCACCCCCCTCTCACCTCCAAAAGGGCCTGTAACTATAATAGAAGAATGTAGTGCCCCTGAAATCACAGACACTCAGATTAAAACAGACCTGTCCAGAGCCAAAAACACAGCATCAATGGGACCGGACGGTGTCCCAGGCTACATCCTGCACAAGCTCAAAGATGAACTAACCCCTCACCTAAACACACTGTTTAAACTCAGCCTCTCAACAGGCTATGTGCCCACAGAGTGGTGCACAGCAATGGTTATTCTGCTCCACAAAGGTGGAGCCACAATGGACCCTGGGAACTATCACCCTATAAGCCTGACTAGTGGAGTGGATCATCATGGATCTCATTAATAGAGACAGTGGAAACCTCCAAACACTGGACCCTACCCAGTTCGGCTGTGTTAAGTGCAGATCATGCCTCCTAAACCTAGTGGACTTCTTTGAGACAGTTACCAAGGCTATAGACGAGAGAAAGGTGGTCCATACAGCCTACCTAGACCTCACAAAGGCCTTCGACAGCATTCCCCACTCAGGTATTATAGACAAGCTCACCAGCCTGAACATAAACCCCTATGTCACGAGATGGGTTGCAAACTGGTTCACGGACAGAACCCACATGGTAAGAGGTGTGGTAGCTATGTCTGGCTCTAAACCGGTTGCAAGTGGTGTTCCCCAGGGCTCAGTCCTAGGACCCCTCCTGTTCAGCATATACTTCTCAGAGGTACAGACAAGCACAGGAGGACTATGGCTGACCAAGTTCACAGACGACTGCAAACTAGGGGCTATAATTGACACTCCGGCTGACACAGACATCCTCCAAAAGGGTCTCACTGAGACAGATACCTGGTGTCAAAACCATGGCCTCAAGCTAAATGCCAAAAAGTGCATAGTCATCCCCTTTGGAAAAAACAAAGTACCCACAAACTACCACATAGGTGGTAGCCCCCTAAATATGGAAAACATAATAAGGGATCTGGGGACCCACGTAGATAGTAACCTGTCCTTTGATAATCTTATTGCCGAAGTGGTTAGAAAATCCTTCTGTGTGGCCCTCCTAGTCACAAAAGGGTTTGCATCCAGATCGAAAGCGGTCATTGGGTCCCTCTACACATCACTTATCAGACCCATCATAGAGTACAATGCCCCATTTGGGATGTACCTTACAAGACACCTGCAACAGCTGGAAAGACCACAGAAGTACCTCACCATGAGGATCACTGGCCTCAAGCAGATGCCCCATGCAGCTCGAGTGAAGAAACTCCAGCTTTACTCATTTGAATACCGCCTACTTAGAGGTGATCTCTGCCTGACATGCAAGGCCATGTTCAACCCAGAATTGATGGACATGCTCCTTCTTAAGAAAACCATATCCCCTCGAGCCACACACTCAAGGGATCTAAACCTCACCACAACAATAAATAGGACATGCTGGAGGGATAGATTCCTGTCCCAGAGACTTCAAATACTCTGGAACAAGATTCCAATCTACATTAGGCAGAAATCCTCGCTAACCCTCTTCAAGAAACCTTGATGAGTGGACGGGAAACAGAAAATTTACACCAGGGATCACTTTGTTGCCTCTGCTGGACAGAGGCACAGGGAACTAATTTAAGGAGGTAGCAAAATCCAACACACACCAGCTAAACTTATAAATGCCTTTGAGGAGATAGTTTAGCACCTACCTAATGGACAATTTCATGCAAATAAAGCCAAACCCCACTAGCTGTAGATATGCATATTTCAACCTTAATATAATCTCAACAACACAAACAGATTGTTTGATTAAGCATATGAAACACAGGGCTGTTATACCCAGCTGATGTCCATTATCATTAGGGTCACTCCAAAAATATCCCAAACAACAAACTAAAATAATAAGTGAGAAGGTCACTGAAAAACCAATCAGAAAAAACAAAATGAAAACTCCAGCAAAGCTAGAACTTCCACTGAGTGACCTCCCAATCCTTTTGTATTAGAGGCACATGGGATATATGCAAACAAGTCATGGGCATTCAGAATCCTCAATTAGCTGAAACACCTGATGTTCATAAGGGTCATTTGCATATATCCCATGTGCGTCTGATACAAGAGGTTTGGGAGGTCACTCAGTGGAAGTTCTAGCTTTGCTGGAGTTTTCATTTTGTTTTTACCGATTGGTTTTTCAGTGACCTTCTCACTTATTGTTTTAGTTTGTTGTTTGGGATATTTTTGCAGTGACCCTAATGATAATGGCCATCAAATGGGTATAACAACCCTATGTGCCTTATACTTAGGTAATATAGTGCTTGTGAGGTCATAATAAGACTAAGATATGTATGTCTGTAGAAAGTGGAGTTTGTTTTTTGGCCTGAAATTGCTTATGAGAATGAAAAAGCAAGTTATAGGCTTTCAGAATCGCCAATTAGCTGAAACACTTGATATTTGTAAGGGTAAGTTGCATATACCCCATTACCTCTGATGTAAGAGGTTTGGGAGGTCACTCAGTGGAAGTTCTAGCTTTGCTGGAGTTTTCATTTTGTTTTTACTGATTGGTTTTTCAGTGACTTTCTCACTTTTTGTTTTACACTTATATACATAACATTGTGGATTATAATCAGGTTGCTTTGGAAACTTGACTGTTATTTGTTCAAGGCCTGCATGTTAAGAAATGCATCTCAAAAACAAAACTGGAGAAGTGAATGTTAGCATTTATGTCAAGAACACATAATTGTAACTTACAATTGGAGATCTCCACCTCTAAACCACATTCACATAGCTCTACCCTGCGCCACAAATCTCTTCTCTTTGCCACACTTAATGCCAGGAGCCTTTGTAATAAAATACCTTCCTTTTATGCTTGGATCTCTCATAACAAACCTGATATTGTCTCTATCACAGAAACCTGGCTAAAATAACATAAAATATACCAAAATTATGCCCCCTAACTATAAACTTATAAGAAGTGACAGACCTCAAAAGAAAGGTGGAGGAGTAGCCTTACTCTTCTCCTCCTCCTTAACAGTAACACCCTATACTAAGTCCATACCCTCATTTGACACCCCCCAGCTAACCCTTGCCCTTCTCAAAGTAAATAACAATAAAACTTTATGCATTGCCTCCCTGTACATTCCTCCTGGTAACAGTATCCCTATACTGGAAGATATTCTTGCCTGGTTCACCTCCAACATAAATAGTGAGACTATAATCCTAGGCGATGTCAACATAAACTGGTCTTCCATTGACTCATATACCACTTCTCAAAGCATCAACCTATATCAGTTTCACACAGCTAATCAAAACCCCTACTAGACCAAATAAAGATTAAACCACAGGTAGCATCCTTGACTGGATACTAGTCTCCCACCCAAACCGAGTTTCTGATAGTGGTACTCTCGCAGACTCCCTTAGTGACCATCTCCCTGCCTACATATGCCATTCCGCATCCACCATCTTCTTTCAACACAGCCACATTACCACCTGCAACATGCAAAACTACAACCCCCTAATTTTCTCTAATACCTTAAAACAGATAGACTGGAACCCTCTAAAGTCCCTCCCTTCAGATGCTGCAGTCTCTCATTTCAATAGAAGTTTCACTGATATACTTAACCACTTCACCCCCAGTAGAACCAAAAGACGCAGATCCAAAACAGCCCCCTGGCTAACTAAAGACACAAAACTACTTATGCATCACTGAGATAAAATCTGGAAATACTACCAAAATTGCAAAATTCCCATCTCACTTGCAGAATACAAGCAACTGCGAAATCAAGTAAAAAAAACAAATAGCCAATGACTGCAAATCCTACTACCTTAAACTTCAAAATAATCATAAAACCAACCCCAGAAAAGTTTGGAATAGTATTTCATCAATATTATCCACAGGCAAAAAAGAGAACCCTTGCCCTGACCCAGACACACCAGACCTCCACCTAGCTACCCAATTTAACTCCTTTTTCATTGACTCCATAGCAAACTCACCTCTTCTTTCCCTAACAACACCCCCCCAACTTAACTGATAACAAAAACTTAACATCCATGAACCCTAAGTCCTCCCCTTTTACTCTCAAATCCATTCCTACCCACACTAAAAAAAAGCTCCTACAAAAGTTAAAACCGTGCTCTAATGCCCCAGATGACATTCCATCCAAATTTCTCCAACTAACTGCTGATGGCATAGCCTTTCCAATCAGCATCCTAATCAATCACTCCATTCAGGAGTCCTATGTACCATACCTCTGGAAAAAAGCCTTCATCATCCCCCTCCATAAAGGAGGTACAAACTGTTCAATCTCCAACTTTCACCCTATTGCTATCTTATCCCCTATCTCTAAGATACTCGAAAAATGTATTCACCTCCAACAATTACCCTACCTACTGGACAACCATCTCCTAACTCCTACCCAACACGGGTTTATACCAGGACATAGCACCACCACTGCCCTTCTTTCCTTCCTCGAAATCATTAACTCTGCTCGTGACTCTGGGAACATAGTTTCTACACTCCTCTTTGACTTATCTAAAGCTTTCGACACTGTCTCTCATGTGCTTCTACTTTCTAAACTCTCCCATCTTAATCTCTCCTCTTCGTCTATCAAATGGTTCTCCAGCTATCTCTCAGCCAGGGAACAAGCTGTAAAATGGAACTACTGCACTTCCTCTTTCCTTCACACCCCAACAGGTGTACCCTGAGGCTCTATTTTGGGTCCTTTACTATTTAACATTTTCATCAATGATTTCCACCAAAAGATCCCCAATGCTAAACTGGTGCAATACGCAGATGACTCCACTATCATCTGCTCAGCCAAAACTCTTCCTTTATTAATAGACCTTACACAAGAAGCCTTTTTCTCCACTGAGTCCTGGATGCTTGACAATCACCTAGCCCTAAATGCCTCCAAATCTAAAAAAATTATCTTTACCCCTTCTAGACATACTGCTGCTGACAAAGCATCTTTCTCTATACTTAGTCTAAACAAAGCAACTATTGAAATAGTTCCCCATACAAAACTGGTGGGCGTTCTTATCGATGACCAGCTAAAATATGATATCCACCTACAAACCAATATTAAAAAGACTCATCAAAAACTTGGTATGATTTATTGGCACAGGCGCTACCTTTCTCTGTCTTCTAGATAACTCCTATCTGCCACCTACCTCCTACCCTCCCTTTTGTATGGAGCTCTGCTACTCTCTAACCTCCAATCATCCCTAAAATCTAAACTTTCCTCATGTTATATCAACATTTCAAAGTTTGCCACAGGATCCAAATCCTCTACTCACCATTGCAACTCCCTGCATGCTCTAAATTGGTTGGAACTCCCAAGCTACCTAAAATTCATTCAACTAACTACAGCACACAAGCTAATTTTCAAACCTTCTAACTGTCCATCGCTCTCCTCTTCCCTAAAACTTCACCAGTCACATAGAACACTTAGATCCACAAATCATAACCTCTTAGAACTTTACAAGCCTTTACATGCACCAGGGCAACTTCTACTATCATTCTCCCTTGCCAGATTATGGAACTCTCTTCCGTCTTACATTAAAACTACCCCTAACCTACCATCCTTTAAAACCCTACTCCACTCTCACATGTACTCCCTCTGGGAGTGCTCCTGTACCCATCCGACCTGATTCCTGATACCTATCCCTATTTTATTCTACTCTAATCTCTGCCACTGCTTCAATTCATCTCTCTAAAATTCCTTTGCCTAAATACATGTAGTGTATTAAATGAACATAAATGTATTGTTTTTGCTAATATCTTATAAGTGATTGACTCAGCTCATATATTTTAAGATATGTAAAATCTTGCCTTGCTGTATATTGAATGTTAAACTGTTGTTCTCAGAAGCTGTACTAATACATTGTATATTGTATATTGTCTTTCTGTCTGGAGCTTTTCGCCTCGGGCCTCCATTGAAAACGGGCTACCTTGGCCCAATGGACTTTCCCGGTTAACAAACTGAAATAAATAAAAAATAAATAATAATAATTCCTTGTAGTACATGTAAATTTGTCTGCTCCATGTACTACTAACTACAAGAAAAAAGAAGTGGATGTGTTGTGCCAGCTTTGAAAGCCAGTAATGCAGATGGGAACCATTTTATGTCTTTACGTATTTCCTGTGTAAGGAAAACAACTGGTTCCCAAATACATTTTTACTGAGTATTATATAGACAGCTGATAGAAATGGAGTTGAAATTAACCATTTCATCTTCTACTGCTGTTATTTATTATATCAATTAAATAACACCCTGGTTCAGCACTACTATACCACCAGATACTATCTCAAAATCGTGGGGTGCTTAACGATTGTTCCTTCTAAGTATTGTTAAGGTCGGGTCTCATGCTAGAGGAGTGCTGAACCAGGATATCATTTAACTTATATTTGGATTTAATAATGGTCCTCCGTGTACTACATAATCAATATGGACATCTATGCGTTTACAAAAGTACTATACAGTGATTCCATTTATTAATTTGTTTGCTCTGCAGATGGGTGTGTTGATCATAACTGACTCCACTCAAAGCAGTCACAGCACATGAATATCACAAAGAGTATTACAAAGCTCAGCACACAGCACATTGTTTACATTATGGAATTAAAACAGGTAAAAAGCATGTATGTAAGTGACACTAAGCATACTCTATGTAACTTGTTATATACATGCAATATAATTCCAGTAAATGTCAACAAAATGGAAAAATAAAAAATTCTACATAAAAAGGACATATGATCTTTTCCTTTCAGATGTTGCAGTCTTGGTGAGATGTAACAAAATAATGTTTTCATTTTTTCCCATGCCTGGATTATACTGTGACAAGTTTATTAGGCAGCCAATATCCTAGTCCCTTGCCAGAGTGACATAAAAATGACACTGAGGAGAATATCATTAGAAGAGATTATTCCTTGAGACATCTCTTCACTGTTTCAGTATGATGGCAGTTGCCTGAGTTATAGAGTTTCTCTGAAATTAATTGTTTACACCTGTACACAGTCATCAAGCATACTGACAGGTACATCTGTAGGTCAGAGTGAAAAAATGATAACAGATTCACCTTTATATCTCAGTGACTGCCACAGCACTGTAATCAAGCTGACATTTAGGGAAATATCCTGACAGGTGCTTGCAGATGATTATTCAAAAGCCTGTTTTGCTACACTATTGTTAAGAACGCATATTCCTGTCCATATTGTTTCATGTTACATCTGTTATTTTTTATATTTCTTTTACTGGGTTACTTTGTTTTCTTACTTTCAGGAGAATAACTACAATCGATGCAGAGGTTAACATAATGATATGACATGATATGACAATTTTTCATAGGTAACTATTAAACATTCTTAGTTTTAAGCCTAGTAAATTTCCTTTTTGCAGATATGCCTGATTCTTTGCACAGTGAAACAAAATTAAGTAGCAGAAGTTTGTGGTGACTGCAGGGCACTAAAAAGCATTAATTTCAGGCAAACCTTTATTCATGATCTTCTGTTCGCAGTTTTGTACATTTGCCTTGTGATGTGTGTGTGTGTGTGTGTGTGTGTGTGTGTGTGTGTGTGTGTGTGTGTGTGTGTGTGTGTGTGTGTGCGCGTGTGAGAGTGACAGAGAGATAGAGAGAGAGGGGAATCTATGCATTTCTTAATTTCTTTTCTGGCTGATTTAACTGACTGAAATCCATAGTTAATTAATAGAACCTCAGATATGAATGACAGAGTAAAAATATGATGCAAAATCAGGGACACTTGAGATGCTTGGGTGTTATTATTTTATTTTATTTTATTGCATTTATTTATTTATTTTGACTTCATTTGATCACAAGGAAACATCTAAGCTGTTATCAAATCAGGAAAGTGGGTATAATTGTTAGAAGTGTGTGTGTGCTTGTGAAAACAAATGATTGTCTGTGTATGTGTGTTAGTATATGGGGAGTTTTAATGCTTTGCTAACAAATAAGTACATAAATAAATTAATAAATTAAAAAAAAAAAAACAGCTTAGTCTAACAAAGATTGCAGTAAATCCCACAGCAAATTTTACCATTAGATGGAGAAACTGTTTTATACACACGCGCATACACACACACACACACACACACACACACACACACACACACACACACACACACACACACACACACATATGTTTTTTCAGGTTTCCAGTATTTTGTCCTTGACAAACTGGATTTATTCTTTGGGGATTGTAATTCCTTGTTGGAAGTGTGAGAATTGAAGTGGCAGCTGCTTTTAGGAGCCGAGTCATATCCGGGACTAAATTACAGTGCTAATATTAAATGCACCTTATGCTGGTGCATCTGACTGCTTTATTTACTGTTTGTATTTGCCTTTACATTTTGCAGTTTTTTGTTCTATGTTCTAAGTTAGATTTTGCCTTTGCAGCTTCAAAACTATAACTCAGGTTACGAGGCTTGTTCACTACTTGGATTTAAGCTTAGGGATGTGTGATGCTGTGTCCTCATTGGTTTACACTGACACTGCTATTATGTTTATTGGGTTTCACATGATTTTCTTGAACTGGATTGGTTCTTTTCAGTTTATTGCATTTTTATGGCTTTTTGTTTCTTATTTCATTGTGTACAATGCTTATTTACTTTATCATTTTCTGAAGAAGTTATGTTCTACAACAAAGAGAACCAAAGCTCTCAAAACTAGTTATGTCTCGAGTGGTTCATTTCTCTGGGTGCTGTTGAAAGTTTTATTAGTTATAAGTTTATTTCTTTTGTGCTTTTTATGGTTTTGTTCATATATATATATATATATATATATATATATATATATATTTAGAGAGAGAGAGAGAGACTATTATCTCAGTGCAATACAGTTCTCTAGAGTGACCATTAGCAGGAAAGTGTTCTTTCCAGGGGTGGAGAGGCCTTTTGTGGCTCATTATTTCACTGATAATGCCCACCCTATCTGGCATTATTGTTCACATATTATACCAATCGCTCATTATCCATCGTTAAGATACATGTATATAACTAAATGTTGTGTCTCCAGATGCATAAAGCAGTAAGAAACTACAACATTTAGTATCAAAAGAATCCACTAGATATGAGGGACAAGTGCAAGATTCTGTGGGTATGTGATTAGTTCTAACTGCGGAAGTAATAAAATGAACAAAGAAGAAGAAAAAATAACAGAGTGGATGAAATGCACTGCCAGCTAAAGAAGGGAGTACATTTTATAGTCTGTTGATAATTTCTTAAGGAGTTGAAGAAATATAGACATTGCTATTATTCTTATTTCTTGCCTGCTACATTCTTCCCACTGATATCGCACATTACGACTGCCACAACCCAAGTATACAACTGTTTGGAAAATAAATATTATTACTAGAAGAAGCAGATATAAATATAATATAGCAAAAAGCTATAGCAGACCTTTCTTTCTGGCCTTTTTGCTTCACTAAATACCAAAGTAACCAGGCTATGATAATATTATACTGCAAACCAATTCTGAGCCTCCATTTGTTTCATGCAAGAAGATAAGCAAACTGTGACCTTTCTTTAGCTCATGTCTCATGCACATTGCCCAAACGTGCTCCCCTTATGTCATTGCTATGAAGGTTAAAGGCATATGCATCAAAATTAATCATTCAAAAGTTTCCATGCCTACGTTTTGTGGGAAGCATTCTCGGTGCATTTTCCTATCTAATCATCTCATATGCTGCCAGTAAACTGGCACCTCTGATGATCTATCTGACAGAAAACATTTTGCCTGTCAGTAGATATGCATATGCATTCATGTTCAGTACTTCCCTTTCAGAACCCTTTAATGAGTAAAGTATTTTTCTCTCTTTGTGATTTTATTTTACTTTTTCGTTCCTTTGTTGATGCAGTGTTTACAATTCTTCTAGGAGGTACGTACTCTACCTGTAAAATAATTACAATAGAACTACTTAACGATATAGTTAAGGTTTGATAAACTAAAATTAACATCAGACTACCATAAAAACTTTTAATAACTTAGCGCATTCATCCTATTCCTGTCTGAGATATATGTATATGTATATAAATATATATATATATATATATATATATATATATATATATATATATATATATATATATATATATATATATATATATATATATATATATATATATATATATATATATATATACATATATATACTTTCTACTTAATTTTAATATTAATGCAGTTTTCTACATTTTTGAGGGGAGTTTTGATGATGGATGAAAAAATGCTATAGTTTTAGTTATTAACCCCAAGCCCTTTCATAGCTTTTTTGCATGTTTTATAAATGGCTGATTTTGATTGTGGGGGGTTAAATATATAATTTTAATAACTGACAATACAAATGTTGTTAGGATTACCACCTGTCCCACTTTGCGAGGGACAGTCCCTCTTTAGGCAGTTGTGTCCTGACAAAAAATTAAAAAAATGGCAAATGTCCTGAGATTTTAGGACAAAATTATTTCCTATATTTTATGTAATAGTTGCATAAAACAGTTATTCTGTATCTAAAATACCTAAATGTTATAAGAAACAGAATAAGCAAATAAAATGCTACAAGAATAAGCTTTTATTTAGGCAAAAAAAAGTTAAGTTCTATCCTCTGTACTGACCGTGGGTATGCGTCGGCCTGTAAAATCTGATATTTGTACCAAAATGTTCCACTTTTGCCATTTGAAAAGGTGGCAACCCTAAATGTTGTGCTTCATGCACTTATACTAACTTTCTGTTTGATTAAAAGTTCTTCAAGTTTTCTGGATTTTCCTCTAAATTAAGTTGATTATAATTATGATCAGCATGTTTGCCTGTGAAGAATAACATATTCCTAGTCATATTCGAATGGCTCATGTTTGAAAAATTACTTGAAGAATTAACAGATGGGAAACAAAGACAAGGGCATAATGCTTGAAAGGACATCTCACTAACTGGAAGGTTAGCATTCCATTTGCATGCTGAAATAAAAACTTAAGACTTATAAGAAGAATTAACTACTTGGGAGAGTGGCTTTCCACTTGCACACCCTCAGCAAGCATTGCAGTAAAGCTTTGATTTCTTCCAGATCAAGATAAATAATACATTTTCAGTTTTGTAGACTTAATTGATTGTTAAACTTGACTTATATGAAGGTTAGTGGATTAATGACTATTGAAAATGATCATATTAGAAATAAATGATCTGCAATTATGACTCATTCAGCTATGAGAAATAAACTATGATTACCAAAGTATTACAGAAACATGCAAATCTCTCAAACCTTATTCTCGTCCCATTAAAGCTTTTCTGTGGGTTTCTTTTCTTCCTTGCTCATCACAGCAGCCTATATATATATATATATATATTTACTCTGAGACTGTGGTACCTAAGAGTAAGGGGAGTACAGTAACCTCTGACTCAGTGTATATTTCATTTATTTGCAGTTTTGCTTTCATTGCTCTTCTTCTTTCAGCTTTTCCTGGTTAGGGGTCACCACAGCAGATCACCTGTCTGCTTATGATTGGCAGTGGAGCTTTACAGTATCAAGTTGCCAGCCCCGCGCCAAACCTTCCACAGAAGGCACACACACGCACTCACACCTAGGGCCAATTTAGAGTGTTCAATCCCCCTACAGCATGTCTTTGGGAGGAAACCCACGCAACCACAGGGAGGACATGCAGACTCTGCACAGAAGGCACCCAGCCGAGGATCAAACCAGAGAACTTCTTGCTGTAAAGCGACAACGCTAACCGCTGCACCACTGTGGCTACCCTTTGCTTTCATTGCTTTAACAATCACAATTGTAGTCTTTCAAATTTTAATAGAAACCCATTAAAACATGCTATGTATTTGTTACTATTCTTCTACAACTAACAAGTTGGATTTTCTCATTGTATTATGTTTATAACAGGCCTCATATCTTTCTCTTTAAAGATCCTAATAGTGGTAAAAAGTCATAACTGGCACTGGAAGCAAAGTTATACTTAATCTCTAGGATGACTATGTAGCTAAGGTGCATGCAAAAAATATTTTTCCTTCATGGATAAAACACTTAAATGTATAGTAAATTGGGTAGACTTCAAAGAATAAGTATGAGTCTTTGATCTGTCGTAGTCTGGTTATTGTCTCGTGCCATTCAGTGTCTGATGATGATAAAATGATGGGAACATTTTAATTCCACTGAAAATGTACCTAGAAGGCTTATCATGCAACTAATTTTGCCACTCATGTGTATAATGAAAGCTCTGGACTGCAGGCAACTGTACTAGTAGTTATTAACAGCTTCTCATTGGAGATAACAATGCATGTTGTAGAATTTTCTCCTATGAGAATGTCAGTTTTGAAACCTACAATATCAGAACCACTAGTCACTAGAAAAATGTCTTGAGTAATAGAGTGGAGCATGGCAGAAAATGATAAATACGGAACTTCATTTGAAAAATAATTTTAATAATTTATACTAATGTCGACATAGTAGGGAAAGTGAAAGGAGGGTATACTTTATCTTCAATATACTATTTCCATTGTTGTAAAAGGAAAATTGTAAAAAGGAAAAATGTGTGTGAATGTCTGTGTGTGCATGTCTGATTGTGTGTGTGTGTGTGTGTGTGTGTGTGTGTGTGTGTGTGTGTGTGTGTGTGTGTGTGTGTGTGTGCGCGCGTGTGTGTGTTGCAGATTAAAAGGCAAACTTTAGATACCCCAGTTTTCTTAGTCATAGTTGACATTAATGATATAGCAGAATCAAACACAAGAAGTGTTATAATACAACATATTTCCAAGGGAAACATATTATACATGTAGGGTTACCGCATGTCTGTAAGTGTTAAGGTATAAATGGATATGCATTTTACAGATGCAAACAATATGAGTAACATACACATTCCTGGAAATGTGGCTATTGCTGTACAATGTACAGCTCTGAACACCTAATGAATGCAATAATGGGATCATTATTTGATAATGTATTCTTGTGCAAAGCTGTCTTCCACCAAAGGATGCACATACTTCTGTATAGTAAAAACACATGTATCTGAATAGATATTAAATAAGACTGCAGCAGCATTCATGGTGTTCTCTGAACAAGATGAAATTGTAAATGTTTCACGTAAAAATATCAAACATGTCTGAAGTTAAACCATGGGATTCACTATGAAGTTATTGCAAGTATTGTGGTAAAAAGGCTTGGTTTCCTTGAAGCAGTATTTTGCAATTTCTAGACACACTAGGTGCAAAGAAGAAAGGCATCATTATCATCTAATTTGCATGTCTATGAATCACAGATCAGCACTGGGGTAATTAGCTATAGTAGACATGTCATGTAAGCACATACCCCCCCCCCCCCACCCACACACACACACATATAAGCTCATAGTAAAACAAGCACACTCACAGACACCAAGTACCTTATGCATGACTCTGCTGTCAAAATGTCCATGATGTCTCCTTTTCTCCCTGCCCAGATAATTCAGAGATGATTGCAGTCAGTCTATGATGGTAGACATAATGAGTGTCACATTCCATATCCTTCAGTAAATGCATGCTAAGGCAACAGCTGTTTGTGAGGTAGAGAGGTATGCCTAACATTTCCTGTCCGTCACCTTCATACATCACAATATTCACACCACTCACAAAAACACAAAAACACACATAAACACACATACAGACACACATACATGCTAACCAACCAAACACATACTTACCTAACTTACCCATACTAACTCTATGTCATTATGTCCCAGGCAGTCACACACTCACAAATACTCACATGCAGACCCTCACACACACTAATGCTCATAACTCTGCAATCTACCTTCCCACTAAACTCCCCTACCACAAGGAATAAACACAGCCTTTTGTCTGTGTTTCCCACCCCATCAGGCAGTGCTAGTCTACAAATCAAGACACATAGATGTCTTATCAGAATTAATTCTGGGGGTGTGAGTACATGTCTAATTAGCACGTGCCTATCCCCAGCCTGCCTCATTAGCCAGTAGTATGCCCTGAAAGATAGGCCTCCATGATGCTGCATGTGTTTGTGCAAAAACTCCATGGTAGGGCTACCTATGAATTTATAAAAGTTACCTCAAGGTGTTGTTATTGTGAATTCCCCCCAGAATCATGAGTCATATGTTGATGTAATGTCTTTTTCTAAAGTTAAAATTGTGTGTCACATATTCATAAAATTAAAGATATGTAAAGTACAGATGTTCAATGTACTAAATTATGTTAATATCTTTTAAGTTATGACATTGATGTTGCAGCAGTCGATCAGAACAAAGTATATATATATATATATATATATATATATATATGTGTATATCTATATATCTATATATATATATATATATATATATATATATATATATATATATATATATATATATATATATATATATATATATATATATATATATATATATATATGGGTCCCCTACAGGTGATCAGAATCTTAAAACTTCGACTTTCATATTGCCGAGACCATATGATCGAAGTTTTAAAACTTTGAACGTTCTCAGCTGAGATCTCTGTTCAATGCGGAATGGGAAAATTTCCCATTTCCTCACTGTAGGGCAATCTTGGAGTTGGTATATTTAAATAGCAGGGGGTGTGGGGGGTGCAGGGGGCTTCCCCCCTGCAAAAATGTCGAGGAATTATTTTTTGTCTTGTTTTTTTTTTTCCAGGAGTTCGAACTTTTGAAACATCGATCATATGATCTCGGCCATATGAAAGTCAATGTTTTAAAAGTTTGATCATCTGTCGTACTCACATATACATATATCTATCTGTATCTAATATATATATATATATATATATATATATATATATATATATATATATATATATATATATGGGTCTACTACTAAAGACCGAAACGGCGATTCCCCGACACAAAACTCACCGACGCCAGACGACCGACAGGTAAGTGTACCGACAGGGTGATTTGCCGACATCGGAAAGACCGACAAGGGAATGTGTGATCGCGACCCGGTAAGTGTGCGACAGTGACGGAGTTAGGAGCGGTCAGGTAAGTGCGCGAGGTTGTGGGATGTCGGGTTAGGCTGTGGGAAAGGTGAGTGTGTGTTCGTGTCGGAGGTAGGGTTCGGGTAAGGTAAGTGTGTGCTAGTGAGGGACTGTAGTTTAGTGACGGGTTAAGTGAGTTGGGGTTAGGGTGCAGGTAGGTGATGTGTGCGTTAGTGTAGGAGCTTGGGCTAGGGGTGGGTTAAGTGAGTTAGGGTTAGGGTGCAGGTAGGTGATGTGTGCGTTAGTGTCGGAGCTTGGGTTAGGGGTGGGTTAAGTGAGTTAGGGTTAGGGTGCAGGTAGGTGATGTGTACATTAGTGTCAGAGCTTGGGCTAGGGGTGGGTTAAGTGAGTTAGGGTTAGGGTGCAGGTAGGTGAAGTGTGCGATAGTGTCGGACCTTAGGGTTAGGGTTTGGGTCAGGGCTAGTGTGTATGCTATGTAGTGTCGTGTGTTGTTTACGTTCCGTGTGTCGGTGTTCTGGTGTTCGGTGTTTTGCATTGTCGGGTTTGTGTGTTGTCGGTTATTTGGCGTCGGTGAGTTTTGTGTCGGGGAATCGTCGTGTCGGTGTTTAGAAGTAGACCCATATATATATATATATATATATATATATATATATATATATATATATATATATATATATATATATATATATAGATGCCCTAAACTACACCAACACACCACAAAGCCGACACCCAAAACACTAACATCAAAAGACCGACAACACACAATACCGACAACTTACAAAACCGAACACCATAACACCGACACACAAAACGTAAACTACACATTACACACAACTATATATGCACTAACCTTAACCCAAACCCTAGGCCTAAGTTCCGACACTACCGCACACTTACCCTACCCGCACCCTAACCCTAACTCAATTAATCCGCCCCTAAACAAACCTAAAGTCCGTCACTATCGCACACTTACCCTACCCGCACCCTAACCTTAACTCACTTAACCTGCCCCTAAACCTAAAGTCCGTCACTATTGCACACTTACCTGACCTGCACCCTAACCCTAACATCCGTCACTATCACACACTTACCTTACCTGCACCCTAACCCTATGTCCGACACTACCACAGACTCACCTTTCCCGCACCCTAACCCTAAATCCCTCACTAGGGCCACACTTACCGAGTCGCGCTCACACGTTGCCCATGTCAGTGTTTTGGTTGTCGGAATTTCACCTTGTCGATCATCTGTGTCATCGGTCTTCTGGTGTCGGTCTTTTTGGCGTCGGATTTGTGGCGTGTCGGTCTAGTGTAGGGGACCCATATATATATCGATATATATATATATATATATATATATATATATATATATATACACACACACATATATATATATATATATATATATATATATATATATATATATATATATATATATACACACACACACACATATATATATATATATATATATATATATATATATATATATATATACACACACACACACATATATATATATATATATATATATATATATAGATATATATATATATATATATATATATATATATAAAATATGTGTTTGTGTGTGTGTATATGTGTGCATGTGTGCTTGTGTGTATGCATTAAAAATAATTGAAACACCCACATGTCAATGTCACTAACATCAACAAAAGGGATAAAAAAATGTTGTCACATCAAATTCCATGCTCCAGAGACTCAAACATGCTGTCATCTAAATATCTATTTTAATGTCTGTAGTGCACACTCTGGTAGGTTATTTGCTATATGTACATCTAGTGACAAGAAAGAATGTTTTACAAACTTACAAAATATCCACCAAGATATCCTAAAACTGCTCTGGCAGCTGTTATAGTCATTGCTCAACCCCAGGCAACCCTCTACACCCAACCAACCACAAACTTAAATACCCAGGTAATATAGCATCTCAGTTCAACAGGGTAAAAGCACAAGCCAAACCAAAAACTACTTACTGCAGCAAAAGGAAGGTCCAAGCAGCCAAGCACAAGCCCACAAAAAGCCAAGGCGTAGTTAGTAGCTAAGTCCACAATACGGACACTTCTTTATTTAAAAACAGCAAACAGCAAAAATAACGTAAAGCGCTTTTCGTCTCACTGGTAGTGAGACTTCCTCAGACAAAGTTTCAAGTGTAAAGCAACTCTTTAAATATCCTACCCAATGTCTAATTAACACTTCTTCAATTAATTCATTGAATTAATACCAACCATTTCAATGTGATAGCTTTGCAATTCAGTGTCAAACAGTACTGCAATCCTGTTTACATTCACATTTCCAAATGTAATGCTTCAGTCAATAATCTCAACATTCCGGACTTTACTACAACAGCTTTAAACCTAAGGTTCTAACAAACCTTCACTAAAATATTAAATCCATATTCAATTTAGTATAATTTCAAACCTTTACGGCTAGCTGGAAATATAACTAGTTAAATGCAATCCGTTGCAGCTGATAACATTCATAGACTGAAATAAAACAGTTGATGTTACCTGTCTGTCCATACTCGGGTAGTAACCAACATTCTTTTGATAATTACAATATCCAAGTTGGAAAAATATTTTTTTGTCCTTTAGTCATAAAAAGTAGTTGAACTGTTTCTGTCATTGTTGACTAATTGTTACAATTCACCTCCACCTTGTCAGGTATGAGTATACATAACAGCACTACGTAGTGGAGTCTGCATTTAAAGCAACAGTACTGTACTTAATAAGCTCCAATGTAACCTATTCCACACGAACACCCAAAGCCTGAATAGCAGCATGGTCAATTAAACCCGTAGCAGTCGGGTGTTCTAAAGTGTTTCACACTTTAAAATAAAATCCTATGCCAATGTTAAAAACTCTTAAACTTCCAAATATATTAAAAATGTACATAAAGACCCCTTTTACTACACATAAACATGTGACTGCACATAAGTAAATATGTCCTACAGACATTAAAAATTAACAGTTTCAATTCAACCATAGTGATATAGAAAATGTTCAAAAATGTCAAGAAATAATATAAATATGTTTGCTGAATAAATGTATTGGACCTAGTCTCCAATCCCTAAGAAAGGTGTCCCCTCAGCTATTGATCTCCGTCATCTTGCTAGACTTTTCAGTTTTAATATACATTTGATTGAATAATATTCATTCAGTCCTGGATACTGGCAGGCTCTGGTCCGTATTTGCCACATTAATTCTAATTTTTCCAACATCAAAGAACTAGGACCTCCTCTCATCTAATCCACCTTAATTGAGTCTATAGCTCTAAATTTAAATGAATGTGTAGGACAGTCTAGGGTATGTTTAGCAATTGCGCTGTCCTGTTTTAAGGTTCGGGTGCTGTAAAGATGTTCATACACCCTTTCCTTAAATTTACGATCTGTTTTCCCTATGTAGAAAACAGGGAATTCTAGCAGCTCGCCAAATAAACCACACCTTTTGTATTACAATCAACTCTCTGTGGGGTCATATAATCCACCCCTCTGATGTTGAATCTTTCCCCTATGTCCATGTATGGACAATATGTACATCTGCCTCATTTGGTCATATCTAATTTTACTATCCTTTGCCTATTTTCTTTCTTTTTTGATAATAAACGGTTAAGGTTGTTTCCCCTTCCAAACATTACTTTAGGGGGGGTCTTTCAGTTCACAGGTCAATACAGCATCTGATCTAATAATCTCCCAGTTTTTGTAGATGATCTCTCTGATGTTATAACCATCTAAGCTGAACTTCGTGATTAGGTTGACCCCAACAAAAGATGCTTTTTCTGTGATTTTATCACTAATTTGGGAGTCCTGTTGACCTAATTCCTGTATGTCAAACAGGATGGGTTGATAAAGGCCTCTCGATCTTTTCCCTTTTACCTCCTCAGTTAGTTCCCTGATCAGTTGAGTGGGATATCTTCTTTTGGAGAACATGTTTTCTAACCTATCACATTCTGGTGAAAAATCATCTTCCCTAGTCACCATGTGAGCAGCCCTGACTAATTGTTCTTTTACTACAGACCTCCTTTTGACCAAAGGGTGGCAGCTAGTAAAATGAAGGAAGGCATTAGAATATGTCTTTTCTATAGATGTTTGCAAAATAGCTGTTTTTATGTAAGTCCTTACCCAGTAAGACATCCAAATAGGCAATCTTAATTTCATTATATGTGAAAGTAAATTTTAAAAATGAAGTTGTATTATTAAAGTAGGACCATAGATTTTCCGCCTCTTTCACTTTCCCATCTATCAGTATAAAAATGTCGTCCAGGTACCTAGTATAAAATTGGATTTTATTTATAATATTAGGTACCTTGAAATACAAAAAAAGCCAATTAGAAATAGTATACTTTAAAGAATGTATTTGGGAGGGGATTGTCCCTAAAGGACTAAGATCATGGCAGTACCCAACTGGACTAGTTGATGGGTCACCATTTCACAAAGATTTGATTAAACTTTTTAATACACATGGAAATGAACTCCTGGACGTTATGGTAAAACACTACCACTCCTACTTCATTTTAGATGCTGTATTGACCTGTAAACTGAAAGACCCCCCCCCCCCTAAAGTAGTGTTTAGAAGGGCTAACAACCTTAAGAGTTTATTATCAAAAAAGAAAGAAAATAGGCAAAGGATAGTAAAAGTAGGCATTACCAAATGTGGAAGATGTACATATTGTCCATACATGGACATAGGGGAAAGATTCAACATCAGAGGGGTAGATTATATGACTCCACAGAGATTTGATTGTAATACAAAAGGTGTGGTTTATTTGGCATGCTGCCAGAATTGCCCTGTTTTCTACATAGGGAAAACAGACCGGAAATTTAAGGAAAGGGTGTATGAACATCTTTACAGCACCCGAACCTTGAAACAGGACAGCGCAATTGCTAAACATACCCTAGACTGTCCTACACATTCATTTAAATTTACAGCTATAGACTCAATTAAGGTGGATGAGATGAGAGGAGGTCCCAGTTCTTTGATGTTGGAAAAATTAGAATTAATGTGGCAAATACAGACCAGAGCCTGCCAGTACCCATGACTGAATGAATATTATTCAATCAAATGTATACTAAAACTGAAAAGTCTAGCAAGATGATGGAGATCAATATCTGAGGGGACACCTTTCTTAGGGATTGGGGACTAGGTCCAATACATTTATTCAGCAAAAAATATTTATATTATTTCTTGACATTTTTGAACATTTTCTATATCACTATGGTTGAATTGAAACTGTTAATTTTTAATGTCTGTAGGACATATTTACTTATGTGCAGTCACATGTTTATGTGTAGTAAAATGGGTCTTTATGTACATTTGTAACATTTTTAATATATTTGGAAGTTTAAGAGTTTTTAACATTGGCATAGGATTTTATCTTAAAGTGTGAAACACTTTAGAACACCCGACTGCTACAGGTTTAATTGACCATGCCACATCCAGGCTTTGGGTGTTCATGTGGAATATGTTACACTGGGGCTTATTAAGTACAGTACTGTTGCTTTAAATGCAGACTCCACTACGTAGTGCTGTTACATATATTCATAATTGACAAGGTGGAGGTGAATTGTAACAATTAGTCAACAATGATAGAAACAGTTCAACTACTTTTTATGACTAAAGGACAAAAAATATTTTTCCAATTTGGATATTGTAATTATCAAAAGAATGTTGGTTACTACCCGAGTATGGACAGACAGGTAACATCAACTGTTTTATTTCAGTCTGTGAATGTATCAGTTATAACGGACTGCATTTAACTAGTTATGTTTCCAGCTAGCCGTAAAGGTTTGAAATTATACTAAATTGAATATGGATTTAATGTTTTAGTGAAGGTTTGTTAGAACCTTAGGTTTAAAGCTGTTGTAGTAATGTCCGGAATGTTGAGATTATTAACTGAAGCATTACATTTGGAAATGTGAATGTAAACAGGATTGCAGTACTGTTTGACACTGAATTGCAAAGCTATCACATTGAAATGGTTGGTATTAATTCAATGAATTAATTGAAGAAGTGTTAATAAGACATTGGATAGGATATTTAAAGAGTTGCTTTACACTTGAAACTTTGTCTGAGGAAGTTTCACTAGCAGTGAGACGAAAAGCGCTTGCTGTTTTTAAATAAAGAAGTGTTCATCTCAGTTCAACACCCAGTACATAATTTCTATCTTATCACTAACTTAACAAAACTCTACCTCACCCATCACTATTTCACATCCCCCTACCAGCAACAAAGTACTCTCTAAACCAGATAGTGTAGTGACCTCAACAATAAATAAATATTTCCTAAAAATAAAACCAGCCACCTTGGCAGCCAATGGAGTTCCTCATAATAGAAGCAGAAGCTATGGCATTCCCAGTCTCCATACTTAGCAATAGATCCATAAAAGAAAAACAGTTCTCCAACATCTGGAAAATATCATACATAGTACCCTTACATAAAGGCAGAAATTCTACTGACCTAACCAACTACCATCCAGTAACCATACTCCAGCCCTTAACAAAGATATTAGAAAAATATATTCTCACTCAGTTGCTCAAATACCTCACTATTCATAACCTACTCTTTTTTATTCAACAAGGCTTTTGGCCTTATCATAGCACCACTACTGCCTTTTAAACTTTACAAACACAGTTAATCAACTTCAAAACAACAGTAACCTAGACTTAGCTGTCTTCCTAGACCTATCTAAAGCATTTGATACTGTCTCACACCAGAAACTCCTTGAAGAACGAGCCTCTATAGGCCTCCATACCTCATCACTAACCTTGTTCCACAGCTACTTATCCATAGGAAACAAGCTCTGAAATAGCAACAAGACTATTCTGATTTTTTCCCAGTCATTGTCCCTCATGGATCATCTCTAGAACCCCTACTTTTCAATATCGTTATCAATTATCTACATTCTACCACTAAACAAAGCTTCTCTCGTTCGACATGCAGATGACACCTCTCCCATTTGCTCAGCCCAAGCACTAGCTTCCCTACAAAAAAAACAAAAACCCAAAAAGGCTTTCTAGTCATAGAATCCTTTCTAAATAGCTCAGACATGCTCTTAAATGCTAAAAAGACACACAATGCTTTTCACCCCTAAAAAACACTAAAACCAAAAGCAATCTTTTCTTATCCTATCATCCAGCAAAACAAAAATGAAAAGTGTCATACAGACAAAACTCCTTGGAGTAATGCTTGATGATCTCAGATACATTCAGCACCTACCACTAGCCATCAAAAAAACAAACTGGAAATGAGGATCCCTCTACAGGGCTAGGAAATTCCTCATTAATGACTCCAAAAAAAAAACATATCACAAACATACTTACTTACATACCTACTCTATGCCTTATCCATCTTTACAAATCTTAACTTAACCATCAGAAATGAATTAGAGATACCCTGTAACAAAAATGCAAAATTTGCTACAAATAATCCTCAAAAAAAAAAAAAAAATACAAGTTCATAGCACTAAAAAGACTTAACTGGCTAGAACTTAAAAACCACCTCAACTACCATTGACATATTGCAGCCCATAAAATAATAAACTCCACAGAAAAATGGCCAACTCTAAAGGGAATACTATAGCCCTGTATCACTAATCAAGCCCTATGATCCAACAGCAAAGCTCTTCTATTCATCACAAAATCAAATAATAATGCCAGGAACTCACTATGCTCTAACTAGTTAGCAAATATCTGGAACCCTCTGAAATGACATGTAGAAAAACTGCTTGTCTTCAAAACAACACTAAAAAAACCTGCTAAATAACTGTCTCATGCAGTACCCCAGGATAAACCCCCGGCATACTTGCCTTAAACTCCATCTTCAAAGTTACACTCCCTATACTTAAACTTTCCTATCCTACTCTTGCGTATGTAACTTAATATATCTTTATCATTAAGAGATTTCACTTTACATTCTCCCACAACTGTCATTTATATTATTCTTCTACAGACTGCCACTCCCACTTTTACCTATTTTCTCTTGTACAAAACTTCCATTTCCCAGGTAACTACCACTACTTCTGTTTTGTTTTGTTGAATGCAGATTTATACAAGCCCTCTACCTCAAACTACCTAATGTTTCATATAACTACTTCTCCTCTTAAGTTCTACCTTCTGCTAAATCCGTTACTGCCATTTCTACCCTTCTCTATTCTTCCAACGAAGTACATTACATAATACGTCCACTGTCTATCTATATCATTTCTCTGAAACCAACTACCTCATAAATAACAATGTATTTCCTTAAATTCATAGGCTACTGCATCTTATATAATGTGCTCTAGATGTGTTCATATAGTTGTGTTTTCACGTAAATGCAATGTATTTTACAAATTATCATTTATTTTATTAAATGTACTTGTATTATATGTGGAGCTTTTCTCCCTAAGCATCCAATGAAAATAGGATAAACTCCAGTCAGAACTTCCTGGTCAACAAAGAGAAATAAATAAATCAATCGATCACCTTTCTCTAGTCAGCTTGCAGTTAATCAGAGTTGTAGCATTATCAGTCCAATAGAACAGCTGAGTATAGTTTTCTTCATGGCCAGGATTCAATAAAGCTTAAAGGGAGGGAGCTAATCTCTGTGTAAGAATAGTGACATGGCTCAAACATGAAGTTCGGAGCCTGTGCGATCAAGTAAAAAAGTCTGTGGGCGTGCATGAACCTCCCAGCACTATTCCAACACAGACACCATGAAATAACGCAAATCAGCTCATTTGCTGGTGAAAGCCATGCAAATGAGGTTAATTAATGATCCAGCAAGCAGACAGGCATCCATGTTGGAACCGTGTCCGCAGTAGAAATGTATTTGGTTACTAACCGTGTACATTTTGCAAAGATCAAAATGGTAGCATGACAGCTCAATGTAAAGCATGTATTATGTTTATTAGGTGTGCCAATAGCCAAAACTATAGTCATTGGCATGCAAAAGTGTTTTAAAATTGCAAAAATCGAATTTGTTTTTTTCTGGCCGATTTCACCCATTCAAGCAGAGCTCAGCAGCGTGCAAAGGCTATCATGCAGAAAATAAAAAAAAACTGTAAAAAGTCAATTAAATGTGAAACATGAATTTTGCCATTATAATGAGCAGCATGCAGACTCATAACAATAACAAGTAACAGTAGTCGTTAAGGACATAGGCTCCAGTGTAGTGGTGTAACTAGGGACTAAGGCAGTGGGGTATGTAAATGAGCTAAATTTATTGAATAGCAAAATGGGAGACTGTATCCATGGGTACCTAACCATGAAGCAGCTATAATGCAGTGGTATAAGCAGAAGAAGCAGCTGACATGAGAAGGGTGTGTGTCATGCCCAGTGTAAGCACATTGGAGCTCCATGGCTCCCATTTCTTTCTAAGTACAGCTAAGTTGGCTGTTTGGTTCTACTGGCTTTTTGTGGTGTTTTATTGGACCATGGTTTTACTATAACATGACCAGTGATCCTGATGCTAATTTCCCTAAGAATTTCCATGAGGGAAATGCAGACACCAGTCAGAGATCAATGGACAGCTTGTGACTCTGAATGAATGCAATACCAATGGAGAGAATGGGTCTGTGCAGACTTTGCATTGATATAAAAAACTGTTGGAAAAAATGGAGAATGAGCATAGACAATGAGGGGGGAAACCGTTTTGTGTCTGTGGGTATGTGATCCATGGTACATACATCTTCAGAAGTACAGGATTTATTGGTGGAGTTGGAAAAATCAATTTTTAAAAATACTACGGTTTTTCTTAATATTCAGAGCTTGCAGCGATATGTTGAGCTTGACATATCTCCTAGGGGTCTATGGGCAGTTAAAGACCCTGCTACACCCTTCGATCTGTCCAGTGAGAAAGATGTGCAAATTAAGTCCATATCGGTTGTGGCTGCACATAGGTGCTCTATGGAATGGATATCCATTCTCATAGAAAGATATTTATTAAAACAAAAATGCCTTAAAGAACAAATTTCCACTTTAAGTTCTAATATTGTTGCTTCTTCGGGACTTCATTGCCTTGATAATTTGTTGGCTGACATTAAAGGCTGACTCCGAAGCTTTGAAGAGAACTTGGTAGAGAAGAAAAAGGGTAAGATATGGAGAGACCTAAGTGTGCCTTTGATAAAGGAATAAATCAGCAAGCAACTTGATGTCATGTGAGCTTTTAAAGGCAGCAGGAAAAAGGCCGTGCTCAGGGACTGTCTTTTACATCGTCAGAAGGCAACTGTACATTTGTGGAGTGGGAAAAGGAAGAAGAAGATTCCTGAAGCGCAAAACCCAGAACAACTACAATGGACTTTTGACTTAGGTAGGGGGAGAACCAACAATTTAAAAATCTGCAAAGAAATTACTTTTGTAATGGACAGAGGGGGAGGCCAGCGTTAGATGAAATAAATGGGGAAAATGGTACTGATAGTGTTGCTGCTGTTTCTGCTTTTACTACTGAGTATGTAATAAATTTGTCTGGTCATGAATTAACAGTGGTAGAAAAGGAAGTGTTAAATTGTGGTATTAAATTTGTTCCCACAGTACTGCCACATTTGTATTTGTTGAAAGTAGATGTATTTAGATTAGTTACAAACATTTATTTAAACTTATATTTCTTTAAAAATGTTTCTACTAATAATTCTGAGAACATAGAAATAGATGAAGATGTAAGTAGTGAGAGTTTCTATTTGTGTGCGTCAGATTTAGATTTTAATGTGTATTGTTTATTTAATACTTCACACATAGATTATAAAAGTGATTTTATTCCACCCTTTAAGAATACAGTAGTACAACAATGTGTATCTATGTTGAACTATGGCAGTGAAAGGGAATATATAAATTTTTTTAAGAATGCACATGAAATTGAGTACAATTTAACAAAGAATGAATGGCAAGCATTACTGTCACTGAATAATAGATGTGATATAGGGCCGGATTTACGAAAGCTTGCATGGAGTGCAAGAAGTGTGTAGGAGCCCACACCGGCAATATGTCTGCAGTGCGATCCAGGTACAGCCGGCAGGGGCATGCACGAGTGCTGCTAAAGCTACTCTTGCATGGACAGCATCATGGTATGCAAATTACCTCATTTGCTGGTGAAAGCTATGCAAATGAGGTAAATTTGTGATCCAGGAAACACTAACCTGTCTGTGGAAGATTAGTGTTAGCTGCAGAAATGTACTCCGTTGGTAATGGAGTACCGTTCTGCAAATAGCTAAACGGAGCTATGACAGCTTCAAATAAAGGATGCATACAGTTGAGGAAGCATGCCAGTGGCCAAATATAAGGCCATTGGCATTTATAAATGCTTACAAATGCAAAAATTTAACTTTTTTTTTCCCCCGATCTCTGAAGTTTAAGCATAGTGCAGCACCACGCAAATGCGCAGCGCTTATAAAAACAAGGAAATAATTAAAAAAAAGCCCAAAATAGCCATTTTCACTAAAAAGCTTATTCTGCCATGCAGCTGAATGGCAAGCTGAAGACAACATGGCCACTGAGTAGTGGTTGCTAAGGGGGGGAAGTTCAGTGTGAGAGATGTAACCATGCATTAGTAGGCAATCCTATGCAAATGAGGATAAGGATAGTGAATCCCAATTTTCCCCAGCATGTGAGCCATGTCCCAAGAGTGTAAAAGTAGGAGTAGGTGAGTAGTAGAGTAGAATATAGGTGACATCATGAGGAGGTATGTCAGACAGGCTGTAAGCTAATTGGAGCACAGTGGCTTATGTTTGCTTTGAGTTGCTCAGGATTGCAAGAGGCGTGCCTACAGTTGTCCTATTTGAAAACTTCAAACCCAAGGTGCACAATGTTAAAAGATAGGAAACTCCTTGCAAACATGCACACAACGTATGTGCACGTTTGCACTTGTTTGTGCTTGTTTGAGTGGCGCTTCTCCCCTGGCAGAAACAGAAAGGCAAAAGGAAGGAAAAGAAGTAGTAGGAAGTTAACCAATGAGAACTAGCAAAGCTGCCAGGTGAAATATATCAGAATAAGCCAATTACACAGGCAGCAGACTAGCCCAGCCAAGCCCAGCACTTTAAACTCTGCAAACAGCATTCCCCCTTTTTTTTTCCCCAAGAACTCTGCAACACTGCAGTATACAAAGAGGGAAAGCTTAAAAAGCTTAAGTCAGACAAAATGTTAGGGGCTGCTCTTGCTATCATAAACCAACATGTGCAAGGTGCTGAGGGTGGTGATGTTGTGAATGCTGCTGAGCAACCCACAGTGAGGAGACAGAGAAGAGTGTACAGACCCAGGGTAACCTACCAGGGGCTACATGAGCTGGAGATAGTGGAGTGCTATAGGGTCGACAGAGACCTCCTACAGCAAATTGTTGAGCTGTGCCGGCCACGCCTCACACACAGAACCAACAGAGGGGAACCCATCGCAGTGGATAGCAAGGTATGTGTTGGCCTAAGAATACTAGCTACAAGTACCTTCCAAAGAAAAACTGGTGATATAATGGGGATTTCACAGGCATCAGCATCCAGGGTACTCCACCAGTTCCTGGATGCCATGTCAGCACATGTCGGTGACCACATATATTTCCCAAATTCCTGTGAGGCATTGGCCAGCAATATGCGTCTTTTCCACCAAATAGCAGAATACCCTGAGGTAGTGGGTGCAATAGACTGCACGCACATATGCATCAAAGCACCACCCAGTGAGCGGGGTAAGGTCTACATCAACCGCAAGGGCTTCCCCTCCATCAACTGCCAGGTCATGTGTGATGCCCAGGGCATAATAATGAATGCGTGTGCTGTCTGCCCTGGAAGCTATCACGATTCCCACATCTGGCATCTGATGCAGCTGTACCAGAGATTTACCAATGGGGACATCCCTGATGGTCTCCTAGTGGGGGATGCTGGATATGCACCGGAGCCGTGGCTGATGACACCCATCAGAAATGCACACACACCTGAACATGAACTCCATAATGAAGCACACGGCCAAACAAGAAACATAACTGAGCATGTGTTTGGGATGCTCAAGTCACGGTTCCGGTGCCTGGACACATTTGGTGGAGCCTTCCAGTATTCACCATCTACATGTACCCAAATTGTTATGGTATGTGCCATGCTACACAATATGATCCTGCGGAAACAGCTGCAGCAGGAACAGCATGTGGCGGGGCCAAACAGCCCCCCACCATTGCCAAGGCCTGCACAGGCACAGCGGGACTTGGAGGAGGAACAACCTGAGCCTGCCCCAGTAGGCAGAAGGAGGCATGCCCAGTATGCCTTGGCCTTGGCAAAGAGGCAGTGCATAGAACATACACTGACTCAGTAGAAACCCTAGAAATGACACCTCTCTCTGACTCGCACATACAGTAAAAGGGATGCCTAACTTGACACTACCTGTTTTCAAACATGTATAGGGAGTGTACTATGTGCATCCAACATAGGCAGCCCAGCAGCACCACCTGAGGCATGAGTGCCCTATTTTAAGCAATATAAAGCACAGCTAAGCACATTTTACCAGTACTGAGCATATTTGAATACAATTGCGCATAGCTAAACAATGCTCTAACCAGCGCAAATGCCGGGCAATGTTGGGCAATGTTGGGCAAAGTCGGGCAAAGTCGAGCAAAGTCAGGTAAACACGCTCACACCTGCTTTACTGTTTCTTAACCAGTCAGGTCTGCCCAGCAGGAAAATAAAAAGCAGTCACAGGGCTCAAACTCAGGATACTGTGAACTATAGTCACAGTACTGAACCACTAAGCCATGACAGCATTTCACTGGCACAGACACAACTTAAGTCACTCACAAGTACCAGTTGGGGGGGGTCACATACCTAACAGTCACAGCCAGCAGGACAATTGTAGACAAACGCAAACACAAACAAATGCTGTATCATACCCTCTGAAGAGGCATATGAGTAACCTCCCCTCAGGCCTATGCAGACAGATAACAGCAGGCCAGGCAGTGTGATGTGGGTTGGATAGGCTATGAAGTTGCAAACTAATATGCGTGTAATTGGAAGCTAAGGTCTGTAGTACAGTGGTATGCCTCAAGCCAGTATGATAGGCAACATTATAGACTGAAATGGAGTACCTGACATAGCAGTGCAGGCCTAGCAAATGTGTATAAGTTTCAGGTGTACCCCTCATCCTATGTACACCCACAGTAATAATCAGGTGTGCCCCCCCGGGTAGAAATGTACAAATAATAGCTGTCCCTATTGTATGTAGAAATGTTGATAAGTCTATGCAAATTGACTCATGGAAGCCCTGCAGGCACAGCGTTCTTCCTGTCGATGTACAACACAAAGGTGAGCCCTGAAGTAAAAAACAACTTGAATTTTCACACGCATACATAGTATATATATATATATATATATATATATATATATATGCCCATAGTGGGCATGCTCACACACTTAAACAAATTTAGCAAATGTCAGTCAACAACATACTGAAAGGTCATACTGGGCATGCTCACACACTTAGGCCATGTCTGAATACAGCAGTGGGCCACACATATCTGGCAGTTGCAGTTCTTACCGCAGAAACTTGTCACTATTCACCAATCCTGCCTTGTATGCACAGTGATATGAAAACAGACCCATATAATAGATTGGACCCCTGTCATAATCAAACTATGTAATACAAGTACTTAAGGTGCTCAACGAAAGTGAAAATCCAAAGAAGATCAATAAATATCTGATCAGTATCATCAAGAAACAATGAGCACTCCTAACATTATCCAAGCCATGTTCTGGCAAAAATATTGCCAGAGAGTCCATAGGGAACCATGAAGCTTTTTTTTTAGCTATGCCATAAATATCAATGTAAACTCATATATGTTCTGAGTCAGTGCAAAGTGTAAATGAATACATGTACATGACTGACATTGCCAACATCATGTCAGACAGGTTCATACATATTCACCTCCCTCTCACTGACAAAAGGGCCCATTACCATACCTGGAGATTGTGAAAAGCCAGAAATCACATATACAATGGTTAAACAGCTCTATCCAAACCTAAAAACATGGTGTCTATGGGATGACATTGTGTCCTTGGCTGTGTCATATGTGAACTCCAAAACAAACAGATCCTGCACCTCTACAGTCTGTTGAGACTCACCCTCTGTACAGGATATGAAATTGTTGAATGGGTTACAGCAATGTTTGACACACTCCACAAGTGTTGGTGCACAACAGACCATGGGAACTATTGTCTTATAAGCCTAATAAGCCTGATTTGCAAGGCCATGGAGTCAATCATTATGGAACTCATAAACAGAGCTATTGGGAGCCTACAAACACCCAACCCTACCCATTTTGGTTTGGTCAATGTCAGATCATGGTTCCTAAACCTGCTAGACAGTTTTCAAGGCAGTTACCCAGGACATACATCAATGAAATGAGCTACACACGGCCTACATAGACCTTGAAAAGCCCTTTCCAACATCCCACACACATGTATCCACAAAATCAACAACCTGTGCATAAACACTTATGTCATCTGATGGATTACCAACTGAGGCATAGATAGATGCCACAAGGTAAGAATTGTGGTCTCCCTGTTGGACTATAAGCTGGCAACAAATGTTGTCCCCCATGGCTCAGTCCTGCGACCCCTCCTGTCTGGTGTATACTTTTCAGAAATGCAGTCAAACACATGAGGGCTATAGTTAGCAAAGTTTGTGGATAACTGCAAAAAGGTTGTCATAATCGATGTTTGGGACAACAGAGACATCCTTAAAAAGGGTCTCAGTCAGACAGATGTGGTGTAAAAATTATGGCCTTGAGCTACAGTCATACAAATACCACTTAGGTGCCAACACCCTAAATATAGAGGTAATAATAATGGATCTATGGAAACATGTGGACAGTCATCTCTACTTCCAGAAACACATTCACAAAGTGGTTAGAAAATCATGCTATGTGTTCCCACAAATTGCCAAGGTCTTTGCATGTATATCAAAGGAGGTTCCCTCTACTCGTCAGTCATCAGACCCATCAGAGAGTATCACGGCACACTTGTGATGAATCTGACTAGGCAACTTCAGCAGCTGGAAAGACCACTGAAGTACCTCAACAAGAGCATTACTGTCCTCAAACAGTTGCCCCATGCAACAAGACTGAAGTAACTCAATCTGTACTCTGTTGCATACTGTCTACTAAGGCGATCTCTGCCCAACAGACAGGTCCATGTCCAATGCAGAACTGATGTACATGCTCTATCTGAAGTAAACCCAAGCTCACTGTGCCACATGATATAATCATCACAACAATAAATAGAACATGTTGGAGGGATATATTACTAACTCACAGACTTCCCTAGCTTTGGAACAAGCTCCCAACCTACATTAAGCTGAGTCCCTCACTGGCACTCTTTCAGAGGAGCCTTGATGAGTGTATGTGAAACTGAACCCATGGATCACTTCATCAGCTCTACTACACAGAGGAACAGGGAACTAACCCCATGTGTGGTGATAGCTGCACACTCTGGCCATACTAATATAAGCCTATAATCTACCTATGTACCTATATATATATAGGGGGAACACAGTATAATAAGCCAAAGAAGGATGGGCAGAGATGTGTTTAAGAGGGTGACCATGACAGGAGACATCCAGGACTGTCCCAACCAGCACACATCCCAATAGCACAAAAGACATGAGGTGCACATCTCACCCACTGTACATAATAGCCACCAGTATCTGTAAGCATTACAGTGTATGTGGTGCATGTGCCTGCTGTACAACATGACTGTACAATGAAGTACACATCTTCTCTCTGTAGATATGTACCTGTCACATAGTCTACTACATACCTATGAACGAAGGCATATATTAGCCTAGGCAAGTTGTGCAGCTTTCAACACCCCATTGGTTAGTCTCCTAAGCCCTAGTTCTAATAGTTAGTACCCTAAGCCCCTTTCTACTGGGGCAGCTGATGTGATGCCTGGCGTGAATTGGCTGTTTCCCATCCACTCATCAAGGTTCCTATTGAAGAGTGTCAGCGTGGGGCTCTGTCTGATGTACATTGGGACTCTGTACAACAGTAAGGCAAGTGTCTGGGATGATACTCTATCCCACCAGCATGTTGTATTCATTGTTGTGATGAGGTTCATATCCCTGGAATGTGTAGTGTGACTCAATTTTGTTATCCGTAGATGGAGCATGTTCAGCAGTTATGTGTTGGACATGGCTCTGTATGTTAGGCAGAGTGTGCCACTGAGTAGGCGGTACGCAACGGAGAAAAGATTTAGTTTTACCAGTTGTGTTGCATAACACAACTGTTTGAGGCCAGTAATCCTCTTGGTGAGGTACCTCTGTGGTCTCTCCAGCTGCTGGATATGCTTAGTCGAGTACATCCAAAATGGTGCATTGTACTCAATGATGGGTCTGATGACTTAAGAGTAGAGGGCCACCACTACTTCTTTTGATCCTGATGCAAACCCTTTGTTGATTAGGTGGGCCACATAGGATTTCCTAATCACTTTGGCAACATGGTTGTCAAAGGAAAGATGACTATCTACTTGTGTCCCCAGATCCCTTATTACCTTGTCAGTTTTTAGGGGTAACACCTAGGTGGTAGTTTGTGGGTACTTTGTTTTCCCCAAAGGGGATTACTATGCATTCTTTCACATTGAGCATGAGGCCATGATTCTGACACCACACATCTGTCTCATAGAGTCCCTTCTGGAGAATATTTGTGTCATCCGGGGAATCTATTATGGCAAACACTTTACAATTCCCAGCAAACTTAGTCAACCACAACCCTCCTGTGTTGGCATGTACTTTTGAGAAGTCTATACCAAACAGGAGGGGCCCCAGGACTGAACCCTGGGGGACACCAGTTGTTACCAGTTTAGAGTCTGACATGTAGCCAGCAACTCTTAATTTGTGGGATCTATCTATGAGCCAGTTTGCAATCCATCTTGTGATGTATGGATTTATGCCCAGGTTGGTGAGTTCATTTATGATACCTGACTGGGGAATGGTGTCAAAGGACTTAGTGAGTTATAGGTAGGTTGTGTGGAGCTCCTTCCAATCATCTGTAGCCTGGGTAACTGTCTCAAAGAAATCCACCCAGCTCAGGAGGCGGGATCTGCATTTGCCGAAGCCAGATTGGGTGTGCTCAACTGTGTGAAGGTTCCCAATGTCTTTATTGTTGACTTCCATTATGATTGGCTCCATTGCCTTGCAGATCAGACTCATCAGGCTCATAAAGCATGAATGCCAAGGGTCTTTTGTGGCCCCACCCCTGTGGAGTGAGAAGAACATTGCTGCACAACATTCTATGGGTACATATCCTGTAGAGAGGATGTAGAGAGATTTGTAGGTATCCTTGATGAATATGTATACATCCACACCCTATGTGCCATGATCCAGGTTCTGATGCTGGAAGGTATGGAATAAGTAGTATCATGGTAGTGCTGGTGTGCTCTCTGGAGCCTTGAACTAGGTTTCTGTTACTGCACAGATATCAATATTCTCCATACTGAGAAGAGCTTCGAGTGTGTGCATTTGGAGGCTGAGACTTCTGGCAATGAGTAGCATTTAGCTCACTTTGTGGTTATTTGTGTTGGTTATGGGGTTTGGTTTGTCCTGAGTGATTGGTGTTCCACACCTGAAGTCAATGCCTCATTGGTCCGATCTGACCATAAGCTAATTACCCTACATATCCACATTCTGCCCCCACCCCCCATTAAGGAAACCATGTTAAAAAATTTCTCCAAATCCAGCTTCATGCTTCTTAAGACAGAAGTGGTGAACTTCATGACAACCATGGAGATGGACAATACATTTATGACTATTGAATCCTACACAATTGCACTTTATAAGCACTTACATGATTGCATGGATTGTGCTATCCCAAACAGAACCACAACGCTATCCTCCAAAAAAAGGTAGCCAATCTTGTGGTCCCCTGCCATAAACAAACTGTACAAAAGAAGGAAGAAACTGTTGCAAAAGAGAGTAAAATCCCATGAGTGGAGGAGCTCCCTGGTCATCCTCAGTAAGAAGCTGTGGTCCCTGATAAAATCCTCCAAAGATAGTTATGAAAACAAAATCGCCACTGATTCTAAGGACAACCACAAATCATACTATAACTATGTCAAGAATCTCAATGGCAACACTCAGATCTGCTCTGAGCTACAGCACAATGGCACTAAATATACAGACCCAACTGATATTGCCAATATCCTGGCAGATAGGTTCAGTGGTAACTTTATCCCTCTCTCACCCATGAAAGAGCCCATCTCTATAACAGAAGAATGCAAAGTTCCTATAATCATGGCTGCACAGGTAAAAAACACACTCTCCAAAGCCAGGAACACAGCATCCATGGGACCAGACAACATCCCAGGCTGCATTCTACATGAACTACAGAATGAACTGGCACCACACCTAAGTACCATGTTCAATCAAAGCCTCACCTCAGGCTTTGTGCCTGCTGAATGGCACACAGTGATGGTTATGGACCCCGGGAACTAGCACCTCATTAGCCTGATGAGCCTGGTCTGCAAGGCCATAGAACGTATCATCATGGAACTTATAAACAAAGACATTGGTAATCTTCAAACTCTGGACCCCAACCAGTTCGGGTTTGTAAAAGGCAGATCATGTCTCCTAAACCTGATAGACTTCTTTGAAGCAGTCACCAAAGCCATAGACAAGGGTAAGGTGGTTCGCACAGCCTATCTAGATCTTGCCAAGGCTTTTGACACCATCCCCCACTCTGGAATTATAGATAAACTCACTAAACTAGGTATAAATCCCTATGTCACAAGATGGGTTGCCAACTGGCTCACTGACAGAACCCACACTGTGAAAGTAGCAGACTCCAAATCTGACTTCAGACCAGTGACAAGTGGAGTACCACAGGGTTCAGTCCTGGGTCCAGTCCTGTTTGGTATCTACTTCCCTGAAGTACAGGCTAACATAGAAGGTCTTTGGCTAATGAAGTTTGCAGATGACTGCAAACTAGGCACCATAATCGAAACTACTAACGATGTGGACATCCTACAAAAGGGCCTCACTGAGACAGATGCCTGGTGTCAAAGCCATGGCCTCAAGCTCAATGCCAAAAAGTGCATTGTCATCCCCTTTGGTAAAAATGTTGTACCCATGAATTACAACACAGGCGGTAGTATACTTAACACCGAAAGTGTGATAAGTGACCTTGGGACACAGGAGGACAGTAGTCTCTCCTTTGATAATTACATTGCTACAGTAGTCAGGAAATCCTTCTATGTGGCACACCTCATCACAAAAGGTTTCTCATGCAGAAAAAAGAGGTCATTGTTCCCCTCCACTCATCACTCATTAGATCCATTATAGAATACAATGCCCCTTTTGGTATGTACCTCACAAGACATCTACATCAACTGGAAAGGCCGCAGAAATACCTCACAAAGAGGATAACTGGCCTCAACACATGCCCTACACAGACCATCTAAAAAAACTCCAGCTTTACTCCATTGCATATCGCCTACTCAAAGGTGATCTCTGACTAACATACAAAGCTCTGTCAAACCCAGAGCTGTTGAACATGCTCCACTTAAAGAAATCCCAATCCCTCCAAGCTACACACTGTAGGGACCTAAACCTTGTCACCACAATAAACAGAACATGCCAGAGGGATAGATTCCTGTCCTAGAGACTTCCCATACTCCAGAATAAACTACCTATCTATATCAAACAAAGCTCCTCATTAGCACTCTTCAAGAAAAATCTTGATGATTGGATGAGAAATAGGAAATTCACCCCGGGGATCACTTCTGTGTCTCTGCTCGACAGTGGCACAGGAAAATACATTTCTTGGGTGTCAAAAGCCAGGGTACCTTTTTGGCTGGGCTTGTATAGGCCCCAGGGCTGATAGCCTAGTACCTACCTATGAACCTATGAACCTTTGAGCCTTGCCTAAAAAAGGTAATGTTGGGACAGCAAGAGCCTTGGCCAGTATTCAGAAGCATAGGGGCGACAGGTGCAAACCATTTATAGTGAAGCAATGAGGATTGTCTGTCATGTCATCACAGGCAGACAGAGACTGGATCCCCTTTGAATGACACCAGAAGCTCAGCCAATTGTTGAAGTTTATCATCTTTCTGTTATAGTGCAGTATCATGTAGGTGAAGGTAAGATGATACTCAAGGTCAGGGTCATACCAGCCTGGGCTACATGATCATAGAGCTACTATATATCTCTTGTCATGTTGTCCTGGGAGGTATGTCTCAGATCATTCACACTGACATGTACAAAGAACACATCATATATGTACCTGTTCTGGAGTGATGTAAGTGCTTGTGTTATGTGGCGGATCATAGCACCTGACAGACAACTGACAGTAACCTTCCCCTTTGTCCAACCGACTGAGTGGAACATCTGTGTGCCTGACTATGGAGTCACCTATTATTAGTGTGTTGGGTATGTTGTTTTGCCTTAAGGCCTGTTGTGAGGCGCACTGCTTTGGTGTATTATGTGTTTTCTGGCGTATGCTTGGAGGTGCATGTTGCTTGCTTGTCTGCTTAGGAGGACACTCTCTCTTTTTCAGATTAATATTTGTGTTTTCCGAGTATGGTAATGTGTATGTATGTGTGTGTTTTGCTGGTGCTTATATTGTAGGTCTATGTGAGACTGTTGGTGTTATGGTTGTATGACCCTACTCCTCTTGACTGTATTGTCCAGTATTGGGTTGACAGATCTTAGCCACCGGTTTGACCCTGTGTGTTCCAGCATGTGGTGCATCAACCCATATATGATATGGTCATGGCCTATGCATACAATACGCTCACAATACACCTGGTATGATAAGCCTGCTGAGGTTAGCAAATGTGAAAAAATCTTTGGGCAAACTGTCAGCAAGTAATGTCTGTATTGCACCCTGTAACTCCATATTGCTTGCTGAAGTGTAAAGATGTACGTAGTTTGGATTAAGAACCTCGCACTTGCCAACTGTGTGTGTGTCTGTGTGTGTGTGTGTGTGTGTGTGTGTGTGTGTCTGTCTGTCTCTCTCTGGGGAGAGAGCGACCTTTTTGGAGACTACTTACACTCCTTAAAAGTGGTATACTCATCTTTGTCAAGTCTGATGATGTCACCATCCTACAAATATACCTGTGGAAAGGTGAAATCCCAGTAATGTGTATCGCGAGTCATGTAAATGCGTACTGCTGTAGTATCATAATGTAGTTAGGTAGGGATTAGATTCCTGCACTTGCTAACTGTGTGTGAGTGTGTATGTCTCCCTGGGGAGTAGCAACCTTTTTGGAGACTACTCACACCCCTTAAAAGTGGTATACTCATCTTTGTCATGTCTGACCATCCACCTGCATGTCCTCTCTCACCACAGTCATAAACCTCATCTTAGGCATTCCTCTTTTCCTGTTACCTGGCAGCTTCATCCTTAGCATCTATTTCACAATATACTCTGCATCCCTCCTCAGCACATGTACAAAGCAACCTAATCCTGCCTATCTGGCTTGGTCTACTAACCTTCAAACCTGGGCTGACTCTCTAATATACTTATTCCTAATCCTGTCCACCTTAGTCACACACAGTGCAAATGTTAACATAAATTGATTAAGGGTAGAACTACAGCAGATCCTGGAAACTCTCTCCCTATAAGCCAGACAAATGTTATCTGGAAGGCTATGGAGCACAGTGTTATGAAACTCATTAAAAGAGACATTATTAACCTGCAAACACTGCACCATACCCACTTAGGCTCTCTAAAGGCCAGATCATGGCTCCTGCACCTAGTAGACTTAAATCCAGTTAACAAGGCTATAGGTGAGGGAGGGGAGGTCTACACAGCCAAGCTATAGCTCATCAGCAATTCATACCCATCCCACATTCTGGTATTATGCATAACCTCAACTGACTGACCATAAACGATTGTTAGATGATGGATTGACAACTGACGCACAGATGTAGGACACACAGTAACATTTGCAGCCTCCATGTACAATTCTATGCCAGTAACAAGTGGTATTCACCTGCACTCAGTCCTGGGACAACTCCTGTTTGGCATATAGCTTTCCTAGGTACAAGCAAACACAGTAGGGATATGTCTGCCCACGTTTGATGAAAATGCATACTGTGGGCTATACTTTATTCTCCAGATGACACACACATCCTCCAAAAGTGTATCATAGAGACAGATACCTGGTGTCAAACTCATGCTGTAAAGCTATAAGTCAAAGAAAGCATAGTTATCCACTTTTAGAAAACAAAGTATCCCCAGAGTACCACATAGGTAGTAGCCCCCAAAATGTGGAACAGGTACTAATATATACATAGAGCCATGTGTTTGGTCATCTCTCCTTTGATAATCACATTACCAAAGGGTTTTGGAAATCCCTCTTTGGAGCACATAAGCAATAAAGGGTTTGCATGCAGACCCACAGAGGTTGTTGTACACCTATAATGATTAGTCATCTTTGCCAGACATTGCTTGCTTTGGAACAGGATTCAAATATACCTCAAGCATAAACCCTCACTCACACTCTTCAATAGAAACTGTGAGGAGTGGATGTAAAACAGAAGACATAGCCCAGGGATCACCGCAGTGGCTAAGCTTGTCACGAGCATACAGAAGTGACCTAAGGTCTGGAAAGCACCAGCACGCTCTGGCAAAGATAACAGATGCTTTCTTGGAGAAAGTAGAGTACCCACTTATGAAATAATTTACGTCACATGCCCCACAGCTACCTTACATGTGTAATGCACATACAGTTGTCATTGTGATATGTCATACACTAGAAAAATCAAAACCCACTCCACATTGTCCAACGATTGTGCAATAACCTCCTTTAAAACATTAGAAAT